>NW_026657874.1:0-4511 GCF_009828535.3 Hylobates moloch | reverse complement strand
AATGTTCTGGAATAGGATAGTGGTTGATAATTGCATAATTATGTTAATATACTAAAAACCATTGAATTGTATATATCAAAAAGGTGAACTTGGCCAGCCCAGTGGCTCACACTTGTAATCCCAGCTACTCTAGAGGCTGAAGCAGAAGGATCACTTGAGGCTAGATGTTCCAGACCAGCCTAGGCAACATAGTGAGACCCTCATCTCTTAAAGTAAAGAAAATTAGCCAGGCTTGTTTGTACCTGCCTGTAATCCCAGCTACTTGAGATGCTGAGGCAGGAGGATCTCATGAGTCTAGAGTGACAGAGTGCTAGTTCTAGTCAGTTGAGTATTATATGCTTTAAATATTATGGTTTTTTGTTTTGTTTTATTTTGAGACAGAGTCTTTCTCTGTCGCCCAGGCTGGAATGCAGTGGCACGATCTCAGCTCACTGCAAGCTCTGTTTCCTGGGCTCAAGCAATTCTGCCTCAGCCTCCTGAGTAGCTGGGATTACAGGCACACCACCATGCCCAGCTAATTTTTGTATTTTTGGTAGAGATGGGGTTTCTCCACATCGGCCAGGCAGGTCTCGAACTCCTGACCTCAGGTGATCTGCCTGCCTCAGGCTCCCAAAGTGCTGGGATTACAGGCATGAGCCACTGTGCCCGGCCAATTTATGGTACATTCATATAATGGATTATCATGCAGTTATTAAGTATCATGATTTAGAAGAATATTAACTTGAGAAAATACTTACAGTGAATTATCAAATGACAAATGTGGGCAGCACTGCAGTATGAAGCTATGTACACACATGGATGGAGAAACCCAGAAACCAGTGATTTCCTTTGGGTGGGAGTTAGTGTTCTACATATTTTTCTTTTTTAAAAAAATTAATTAAGCCGGGCGCGGTGGCTCACGCCTGTAATCCCAGCACTTTGGGAGGCTGAGGCGGGCGGATCACGAGGTCAGGAGATCGAGACCACGATGAAACCCCATCTCTACTAAAAATACAAAAAATTAGCCGGGCGTGGTGGCGGGCGCCTGTAGTCCCAGCTACTCGGAGAGGCTGAGGCAGGAGAATGGCGTGAACCCGGGAGGCAGAGCTTGCAGTGAGCCGAGATTGTGCCACTGCACTCCAGCCTGGGTGACAGAGCAAGACTCCGTCTCAAAAAAAAAAAAAAAAAAAAAAAGAAACAATCCTAATGACTGGTTTGCTGTTAATAAATACATGGGTAAATCTCTGTTCGGGGCCTTCAGCTCCGAAGGCTGTGAGACCCCTGATTTCCCACTTCACACCTCTAGATTTCTGTGTGTGTGTCTTTGATTCCTCTAGCACCACTGGGTTAGGGTCTCCCCAACCAAGCTGGTCTCGGCATTACTAATATCACCATTGTTTCTCTACAAAGAGAGAAGAAAGGCAAAAAGATAACTAATGTCGGCTTGGAAATGAAAAACCTTTGAATTAGGCAGAGATTGGTGGTGCTGGAGGGTCAAGGAAGTAGAGTTCAAGGGTTTACAAAGGTGTTGAGGGGTCTGTATCATTAAAGTTGGTAATTATGGCTTTCACTTTTTTTTTTTTGAGATAAAGTCTCACTCTATTGCCCAAGCTGGAGTGCAGTGGCGCAATCTCGGCTCACTGCAACCTCCGCCTCCCGGGTTCAAGCGATTCTCCTGCCTCAGCCATCTGAGTAGCTGGGACTACAGGCACGTGCTGCCACGCCCAGCTGATTTCTTGTATTTTAGTAGAGACGGGGTTTCACCATGTTGGCCAGGATGGTCTTGATCTCTTGACCTTGTGATCCACCTGCCTCGACCTCCCAAAGTGCTGGGATTACAGGCATGAGCCACTGTGCCCGGCCGGCTTTCACTTTTTAAACATTTAATACTTAAGATAATTATTTAAATATTTTCCTCCTGAAGAAAAGGACAGTTTAAATCTTGAGGGAATGAGTCTGTGATGCAGTTCCTAATGATTCGACAAGCATGAAACAGTTTATTACTCAGCTGAACACGGGAGGTCTCTGTGGTAATTTTGACTTGATTTTCATGGTTTTTTTTTTTTTTTTTGAGACTGAGTCTCGCTCCGTTGCCCAGGCTGGAGTGCAGTGGCACGATTCGGGTCACTGCAAGCTCCGCCTCCCGGGTTCATGCCATTCTCCGGCCTCAGCCTCCCCAGTAGCTGGGACTACAGACGCCCACCACCACGCCCGGCTAATTTTTCTGTATTTTTAGTAGAGATGGGGTTTCACCGTGTTAGCCAGGATGGTCTTGATCTCCCGACCTCATGATCCACCTGCCTTGGCCTCCCAAAGTGCTGGGATTACAGGCATGAGCCACCGTGCCCGGCCTGACTTGATTTTCTAAGTCATATACATATTAAAAATTTATTATTAGTGGCAGGTGTGGTGGCTCACACCGACATGGTGAAAACCTGTCTCTATTAAAAAAATACAAAAACTAGCTGGGTATGATGGCTCGCGCCTGTAATCCCAGCTACTCAGGAGGCTGAAGCAGGAGAATCGCTTGAACCGGGGAGGCAGAGGTTGCAGTGAGCCGAAATTGTGCCATTGCACTCCAGCATGGGCAACAAGAGTGAAACTCCATCTCGAAAAAAAAAAAAATTATTAGTAGCATTATTGACTAGTACTCCAGTATATCAATGTATCACTGCTTATCCTAAGATTTACCCATTAAAAGATATTTGGGGGCTGGGCCCAGTGGCTCACATCTGTAATCCCAGCACTTTGGGAGGCCGAGGCAGGTGGATCACTTGAGGTCAGGAGTTCAAGACCAGCCTGACCAACATGGTGAAACCCCTGTCTCTACTAAAAATACCAAATTAGCCAGGCATAGTGGCACATGCCTGTAATCCCAGCTACTCCGGAGGCTGAAGCAGGAGAATCACTTGAACCTGGGAGGTGGAGGTTGCAGTGAGCCGAGATTGCACCATTGCACTCCAGCCTGGGCAACAAGAGCAAAACTCCGTCTCAAAAAAAAATAAAAAATTTAAGTTGTTTACAATTATTGGTGATTATGAATAAAGCTACTATAAATATTTGCCAAAAAAAATTACCTGCAATGGATAATGGTTAAAGACTCCAAGCATAAGAAACCCTGATGTTGAAATACTACATAAGGAGGAGCTTACAAATGAGAATCCTGTAAATTTTCCTTAAAGTACTCTTCAACATATCTGTGAGTTGCATTTATCTAATCAAAAATCTTATTTAGCAGGGCAAGAAATCTTAGGGGACTATAGAAAACAATGGTACCAACAGAAAATATTGTCAGGGGCTGGAGGGAGGGGAGAATGGAAAGTGACTGGTAACAGATATGGTGTTTCTTTCTCAGGTGATGACAATGTTCTGGAATAGGATAGTGGTTGATAATTGCATAATTATGTTAATATACTAAAAACCATTGAATTGTATATATCAAAAAGGTGAACTTGGCCAGCCCAGTGGCTCACACTTGTAATCCCAGCTACTCTAGAGGCTGAAGCAGAAGGATCACTTGAGGCTAGATGTTCCAGACCAGCCTAGGCAACATAGTGAGACCCTCATCTCTTAAAGTAAAGAAAATTAGCCAGGCTTGTTTGTACCTGCCTGTAATCCCAGCTACTTGAGATGCTGAGGCAGGAGGATCTCATGAGTCTAGAGTGACAGAGTGCTAGTTCTAGTCAGTTGAGTATTATATGCTTTAAATATTATGGTTTTTTGTTTTGTTTTATTTTGAGACAGAGTCTTTCTCTGTCGCCCAGGCTGGAATGCAGTGGCACGATCTCAGCTCACTGCAAGCTCTGTTTCCTGGGCTCAAGCAATTCTGCCTCAGCCTCCTGAGTAGCTGGGATTACAGGCACACCACCATGCCCAGCTAATTTTTGTATTTTTGGTAGAGATGGGGTTTCTCCACATCGGCCAGGCAGGTCTCGAACTCCTGACCTCAGGTGATCTGCCTGCCTCAGGCTCCCAAAGTGCTGGGATTACAGGCATGAGCCACTGTGCCCGGCCAATTTATGGTACATTCATATAATGGATTATCATGCAGTTATTAAGTATCATGATTTAGAAGAATATTAACTTGAGAAAATACTTACAGTGAATTATCAAATGACAAATGTGGGCAGCACTGCAGTATGAAGCTATGTACACACATGGATGGAGAAACCCAGAAACCAGTGATTTCCTTTGGGTGGGAGTTAGTGTTCTACATATTTTTCTTTTTTAAAAAAATTAATTAAGCCGGGCGCGGTGGCTCAAGCCTGTAATCCCAGCACTTTGGGAGGCTGAGGCGGGCGGATCACGAGGTCAGGAGATCGAGACCACGATGAAACCCCATCTCTACTAAAAATACAAAAAATTAGCCGGGCGTGGTGGCGGGCGCCTGTAGTCCCAGCTACTCGGACAGGCTGAGGCAGGAGAATGGCGTGAACCCGGGAGGCAGAGCTTGCAGTGAGCCGAGATTGTGCCACTGCACTCCAGCCTGGGTGACAGAGCAAGACTCCGTCTCAAAAAAAAAAAAAAAAAAA
>NW_026657873.1:0-4511 GCF_009828535.3 Hylobates moloch | reverse complement strand
CAAATTTATAAAAATTATATGTTAAGATTATGGCTCAACTTAATGGAAGTCTTATATTTATATTTGTATACACTTAAATATTATTATAATTAATAAAAACTTATCCAATCTACAAATGAAATGTAAGAAATTTAGGTATTTATCTTAACTATTTTCAAAATAATTTATAAACTAAAAGTCTTAGACGAACTACAGAAAGTCATGTGTATTGTATATGCAACTATTTTGCAAGTTTTAAATTATTTCTAAATAAAAATTTAAACAATATCAAATTATTTATGATTATTATTTTATGAAAAGTAAATTACATACAGAAAAGTTTTCTGCAAGATCCTGCTCCCATAGTAAAGTAGAAAGGGAATGGGCCTGGGGCACCTGAGAACTGGTTACTCCTAGCTCCACCATTAAATAACTGAGCATTGTGGGAGAAAGTCACTAAATTACCCAAGACCCAATTTTCTGTAAAATCGACTCCTCGCATTTGCAGGACTTCTCTTCCCACATCTTCACTCTAAGAACACCAAAGCATAAACTCCTTTTCAAGTGTATTTATTCTTTATCGATTAATTTAAATATAGCACCCTTCTTCCTGAGAGCAAAGCCAAAAACCACCAATGCTGACCAACTTCAAAATAAATGTCTGCAAATGCAATTAAGTGCATTTTAGAATAGACTTGTACTAATGGGAAGTATAATTAACTCAGAGGCATTCTTATAGAGTAATCCCAGGTTTGTTATATAGGTTCATTTCATCCATAAAGTCAAGAGAATACAATTGAGTTGTACAGACCATCAGCATATCTGACATGTTTTAATAAGGGAGATACAGATTATATCCCAAATAAATAAATAAATGGCAAAAAATAGTAATGAATAGTTTCGTTAACAAATTATGACATGATCTGCTGGCAATATTAGTCTGACTCCTACTGATGCAATAAGGCTGACAGCTAGCTGCAAAAGTAATGAATCTGAACAGAAATTGACTGTGAACGGTGTTTGGCTTAAACTCGGACTAACCATCCTGCTGACCTAAGAGAAATCCATGCAGTAAATTGCTTCAAGAGACACAGGATACAGAAAATTCTGCTTCAAAATGGTAAAGTATCATTTTCATTTTGAGACCTACTTTCAGGCACTAAATTAAATTTTAGATGACCTCAGCTTTTATCCTGTCTCTAAAAGATCCAACTCAGAAATTTGTCATGCTTCCAGTTTCTAAAACCTAGTATTGGTAGTTTTTCTGAGATGAATTCCAAGGCTCATTCAGCTTGGTTAGGTAATTATAGTTATTATCATGAAAAATACTAGGTCAGATCAGTTCAATTTTTTTTCTTTTTTCTTTTGCAAAAAAGAGTAATATGTGAATGTTTTAGCCAGGTCATTTCATATTCAGCAACTAACTCTGGCTTTTATTACTTGGCCACGACATTGGTAGAGGTCAACTGCAAAGCAGTGAGCAGGCAGGCTAGAGTAACTTATGTCAGGCGTGTGACAGCTGCATAGTGTTACAGCATTGGCTTTTTCTTCAACACGGATATACTGAGCTACTGCCCCACCTCCAACTCTGTCATCTTGGAAAAGTTAGTTTATTTATTTATCCCTAATATGTTATTTCCTTCCTTCCTTCCTTCCTTCCTTCCTTCCTTCCTTTCTTTCCTTCGTTTTCCTTCCTTCCTTTTTTTTTTTGACTGAGTCTTGCCCTGTCACCCAGGCTGGAGTGCGGTGGCGCCATCTTGGCTCACTGCAACCTCCACCTCCCAGGTTCAAGTAATCCTCTCCCCTCAGCCTCCTGAGTAGCTGGGATTACAGGTGTGTACCACCAAGTCCAGCTAATTTTTTTGTATTTTTAGTAGAGATGGGGTTTCACCATTTTGGCCAGGCTGGTCTTGAACTCTTGACCTCAAGTGATCTACCCACCTTGGCCACTCAAAATGCTGTGATTACAGGCGTGAGCCACCGTGCCTGGCCTATCCCTAATATGTTCTATCTGTAAAATGGGAATATGATTTTATTTCTTGAAAATCAGTGACTGAACAAAGAAAAGAACAAACAGAAGATAGAACAAAGAGTTTTTACTCCACAAGGAATTGTGCATGTGGAAATGTATTATCTTCTTTTTGCTTTTCCCCAAAGTTCCTCTGAAATGAGAGGAAAGTGGGTGTTTTAAAGACAGAAACCTTAAAGGGTAAGTACAATAGGAGATAAGATATCAGCAACACAATTTGGAAACTGGAAAGCAGTAAATGACCTAGGAAACCTAAGAAATCTAATTTCTAAACTGGTAGGGAGGAAAGCTGAGAATCAATCTGATCCACCCAGAACCACCCTGAAAAGCTTAGGACTGGTGCTAATAGTGAACCCTGAAAATTGGGGGTGAGGACAGGGCTAAAAGCAGAAGGATTGGATGAACTTCTGTGTACAAAGCATTTGGAATCCAGTACACCTCCCTCACCATGTGCAGCATTTGACTGTCCTGCCCACACTCAAGCAACAACTGGGGATTAGTCTATGGAGAGGATAAGGCAAGGAATTTCAGGACCAGAGAACACCAGGCACAGCTGAGGTCAGAAGTACTGTGTGAAAACTAGGGGATTAAGTGAACATTTATAGACAAAATTTGAGATGCTGTATCTCCCAGATTTCTTCTTCCACTCAGCTCCTGTAGCAATGGCAGTCTGACTTGTGACCTCCAGGCAGGTTATTGGATAGTCCTTCTTTGTAGATGTTTACATTAAATGTTCCCCAAGGGAATAGGCCAGTCATGTCACCACATTACCATGTTACCCACACTCGACAAAACCCAACTACTCCCATAGAGTTTCCAGTCAGCTTTTCAATACATCATATTTAAGGATGAACAGATAAACCAAATATAGTAATTTTCTAAGAAAATCCTCCAGACTGAAAGAAAGAGGCCAAACAAAACAAAACAAACATACAATTAAAAACGGAGTGTGGGAGGACAAACTGAATTTGTAAGGAGAAGATAATTTTAAAGAATAAAATTTCACTGTGATGCTAGTTTCTCTTGCTGTGCAGAAGCTCTTTAGTTTAATTAGATCCCATTTGTCAATTTTGGATTTTGTTGCAATTGCTTTTGGTGTTTTCATTATGAAATCTTTGCCCACGCCTATGTCCTGAATAGTATTGCCTAGGTTTTCTTCTAGGGTTTTTATGGTTTTGGGTTTTACATTTAAGTCTTTAATCCAATTTGAGTTAATTTTTGTATAAGGTGTAAGGAAGGGGTCCAGTTTCTGTTTTCTGCATATGGCTGGCCAATTTTCCCAGCACCATTTATTAAGTAGGGAATCCTTTCCCCATTGCTTCTTTTCGTCAGATTTGTCGAAGATCAGATGGTTGTAGATGTGTGCTGTTATTTCTGAGGCCTCTGTTCTGTTCCATTGGTCTATATATCTGTTTTGGTACCAGTACCATGATGTTTTGGTTACTGTAGACTTGTAGTATAGTTTGACGTCAGGTAGTATGATGCCTCCAGCTTTGTTCTTTTTGCTTAGGATTGTCTTGGCTATATGGGCTCCTTTTTGGTTCCATATGAAATTTAAAGTCGTTTTTTTTTCTAATTCCATGAAGAAAGTCAATGGTAACTTGATGGGAATAGCATTGAATCTGTAAATTACTTTGGGCAGTATGGCCATTTTCGTGATATTGATTCTTCCTATCCATGAGCGTGGAATGTTTTTCCATTTGTTTGTGTCCTCTCTTATTTCCTTGAGCAGTGTTTTGTAGTTCTCCTTAAAGAGGTCCTTCACATCCCTTGTAAGTTGTATTCCTAGGGATTTTATTGTCTTTGTAGCAATTGTGAATGGGAGTCGCTCATTATGTGGCTGTTTGTCTATTATTGGTGTATAGGAATGCTTGTGATGTTTGCACATTGATTTTGTATCCTGAGACTCTACTGAAGTTGCTTATCAGCGTAAGGAGATTTTGGGCTAAGACCATGGGGTTTTCTAAATATACAATCATGTCACCTGCAAACAGAGACAATTTGGCTTCCTCTCTTCCTGTTTGAATACTTTTATTTCTTTCTCTTGCTGGATTCACCTGGCCAGAACTTCCAACACTATGTTGAATAGGAGTGGTGAGAGAGGGCATCTTTGTCTTGTGCCGGTTTTCTTTTTTTTTTCTTTTTTTTTAATTTTTATTTTACTATAATAGACATCCCATTCATCTCTATTTCTGTCTCTCTCTCCCACTCCCCGCCCCCACCTTTACTCTAGAGAGCTGTTTTTCACATCTGTCTAGCTAGGGTGGCAGTTTTCTGTACTACATAGCTCTTTTTTTTTTTTCAGATTCAGTGAATTTATTTCTTTTTGAAATTACTTTTGTACAAAATGTATAGGAAATATTTTTTTTTATTATACTTTAGGTTTTAGGGTACATGTGCACAATGTGCAGGTTTGTTACATATGTATCCATGTGCCATGTTGTTTTGCTGCACCCATTAACTCGTCATTCAGCATTAGGAGATATACCTAATGCTAAATGAC
>NW_026657872.1:0-4512 GCF_009828535.3 Hylobates moloch | reverse complement strand
AGATTCACCAAATTGAAATGAAGGAAAAAATGTTAAGGGCAGCCAGAGAGAAAGGTCCGGTTACCCACAAAGGGAAGCCCATCAGACTAACAGCTGATCTCTTGGCAGACACTCTACAAGCCAGAAGAGAGTGGGGGCCAATATTCAACATTCTTAAAGAAAAGAATTTTCAAACCAGAATTTCATATCCAGCCAAACTAAGCTTCATAAGTGAAGGAGAAATAAAATACTTTACAGACAAGCAAAGGCTGAGTGATTTTGTCACCACCAGGCCTGCCCTAAAAGAGCTCCTGAAGGAAGCACTAAACATGGAAAGGAACAACCGGTACCAGCCACTGCAAAAACATGCCAAATTGTAAAGACCATCGAGGCTAGGAAGAAGCTGCAACAACTAACGAGCAAAATAACCAACTAACATCATAATGACAGGATCAGATTCACATATAACAATATTAACGTTAAATGTAAATGGGCTAAATGCTCCAATTAAAAGACACAGACTGGCAAACTGGATAAGGAGTCAGGACCCATCAGTGTGCTATATTCAGGAAACCCATCTCACGTGCAGAGACACACATAGACTCAAAATAAAGGGATGGAGGAAGATCTATCAAGCAAATGGAAAACAAAAAAAGGCAGGGGTTGCAATCCTAGTCTCTGATAAAATAGACTTTAAACCAACAAAGAACAAAAGAGACAAAGAAGGCCATTACATAATGGTAAAGGGATCAATTCAACAAGAAGAGCTAACTATCCTAAATATATATGCACCCAACACAGGAGCACCCAGATTCATAAAGCAAGTCCTGAGTGACCTACAAAGGGACTTAAACTCCCACACAATAATAATGGGAGATTTTAACACCCCACTGTCAACATTAGACAGATCAACGAGACAAAAAGTTAACAAGGATATCCAGCAATTGAACTCAGCTCTATACAAAGTGGACCTAATAGACATCTACAGAACTCTCCACCCCAAATCAACAGAATATACATTTTTTTCAGCACCACACGACACCTATTCCAAAATTGACCACATAGTTGGAAGTAAAGCTCTCCTCAGCAAATGGAAAAGAACAGAAATTATAACAAACTGTCTCTCAGACCACAGTGCAATCAAACTAGAACTCAGGATTAAGAAACTCACTCAAAACAACTCAACTACATGGAAACTGAACAACCTGCTCCTGAATGACTATTGGGTACATAATGAAGGCAGAAATAAAGATGTTCTTTGAAACCAACGAGAACAAAGACACAACATACCAGAATCTCTGGGACAGGTTCAAAGCAGTGTGTAGAGGGAAATTTATAGCACTGAATGCCCACAAGAGAAAGCAGAAAAGATCCAAAATTGACACCCTAACATCACAATTAAAAGAACTAGAAAAGCAAGAGCAAACACATTCAAAAGCCAGCAGAAGGCTAGAAATAACTAAAATCAGAGCAGAATTGAAGGAAATAGAGACACAAAAAACCCTTCAAAAAATTAATGAATCCAGGAGCTGGTTTTTTGAAAAGATCAACAAAATTGATAGACCGCTAGCAAGACTAATAAAGAAGAAAAGAGAGAAGAATCAAATAGATGCAATAAAAAATGAAAAAGGGGATATCACCACCGATCCCACAGAAATACAATCTACCATCAGAGAATACTACAAACACCTCTATGCAAATAAACTAGAAAATCTAGAAGAAATGGATAAATTCCTTGACAAATACACCCTCCCAAGACTAAATCAGGAAAAAGTTGAATCTCTGAATAGACCAATAACAGGTTCTGAAATTGTGGCAATAATCAATAGCTTACCAACCAAAAAGAGTCCAGGACCTGATGGATTCACAGCTGAATTGTACCAGAGGTACAAGGAGGAACTGGTACCATTCCTTCTGAAGCTATTCCAATCGACAGAAAAAGAGGGAATCCTCCCTAACACATTTTATGAAGCCAGCATCATCCTGATACCAAAGCCTGGCAGAGACATAACCAAAAAAGAGAATTTCAGACCAATATCCTTGATGAACATTGATACAAAAATCCTCAATAAAATACTGGCAAACCAAATCCAGCAGCACATCAAAAAGCTTATCCACCATAATCAAGTGGCTTCATCCCTGGGATGCAGGGCTGGTTCAACATATGTAAATCAATAAATGTAATCCAGCATATAAACAGAACCAAAGACAAAAACCACATGATTATCTCAATCGATGCAGAAAAGGCCTTTGACAAAATTCAACAACCCTTCATGCTAAAAACTCTCAATAAATTAGGTATTGATGGGACGTATCTCAAAATCATAAGAGCTATCTACGACAAACCCACAGCCAATATCATACTGAATGGGCAAAAACTGGAAGCATTCCCTCTGAAAACTGGCACAAGACAGGGATGCCCTCTCTCACCACTCCTATTCAACATAGTGCTGGAAGTTCTGGCCAGAGCAATCAGGCAGGAGAAGGAAATAAAGGGTATTCAATTAGGAAAAGAGGAAGTCAAACTGTCCCTCTTTACAGATGACATGATTGTATATCTAGAAAACCCCATTGTCTCAGCCCAAAATCTCCTTAAGCTGATTAGCAACTTCAGCAAAGTCTCAGGATACAAAATCAATGTACAAAAATCACAAGCATTCTTGTACACCAATCACAGACAAACAGAGAGCCAAATCATGAGTGAACTCCCATTCACAATTGCTTCAAAGAGAATAAAATACCTAGGAATCCAACTTACAACAGATGTGAAGGACCTCTTCAAGGAGAACTACAAACCACTGCTCAATGAAATAAAAGAGGATACAAACAAATGGAAGAACATTCCATGCTCACGGGTTGGAAGAATCAATATCATGAAAATGGCCATACTGCCCAAGGTAATTTATAGATTCAATGCCATCCCCATCAAGCTACTAATGACTTTCTTCACAGAATTGGAAAAAAACTATTTTAAAGTTCATATGGAAGCAAAAAAGAGCCCGCATCGCCAAGTCAATCCTAAGCCAAAAGAACAAAGCTGGAGGCATCACGCTACCTGACTTCAAACTATACTACAAGGCTACAGTAACCAATACAGCATGGTACTGGTACCACAACAGAGACATAGATCAATGGAACAGAATAGAGCCCTCAGAAATAATGCCGCATATCTACAACTATCTGATCTTTGACAAACCTGACAGAAACAAGCAATGGGGAAAGGATTCCCTATTTAATAAATGGTGCTGGGGAAACTGGCTAGCCATATGTAGGAAGCTGAAACTGCATCCCTTCCTTACACCTTATACAAAAATTAATTCAAGATGGATTAAAGACTTACATGTTATACCTAAAACCATTAAAATCCTACAAGAAAGCCTAGGCAATACCATTCAGGACATAGGCGTGGGCAAGGACTTCATGTCTAAAACACCAAAAGCAATGGCAACAAAAGCCAAAATTGACAAATGGGGTCTAATTAAACTAAAGAGCTTCTGCACAGCAAAAGAAACTACCATCAGAGTCAACAGGCAACCTACAGAATGGGAGAAAATTTTTGCAGTCTACCCATCTGACAAAGGGCTAATATCCAGAATCTACAATGAACTCAAACAAATTTACAAGAAAAAAACGAACAACCCCATCAAAAAGTGGGCAAAGGACATGAACAGACACTTCTCAAAAGAAGACATTTATGCAGCCAAAAAACACATGAAGAAATGCTCATCATCACTGGCCATCAGAGAAATGCAAATCAAAACCACAGTGGGATACCATCTCACACCAGTTAGAATGGCCATCATTAAAAAGTCAGGAAACAACAGGTGCTGGAGAGGATGTGGAGAAATAGGAACACTTTTACACTGTTGGTGGGACTGTAAACTAGTTCAACCATTGTGGAAGTCAGTGTGGCGATTCCTCAGGGATCTAGAACTAGAAATACCATTTGACCCAGCCATCCCATTACTGGGTATATACCCAAAGGACTATAAATCATGCTGCTATAAAGACACATGCACACATATATTTATTGCAGCACTATTCACAATAGCAAAGAGTTAGAACCAACCCAAATGTCCAACAACAATAGACTGGATTAAGAAAATGTGGCACATATACACCATGGAATACTATGCAGCCGTAAAAAATGATGAGTTCGTGTACTTTGTAGGGACATGGATGAAACTGGAAAACGTCATTCTCAGTAAACTATCACAAGGACAAAAAACCAAACACTGCATGTTCTCACTCATAGGTGGGAATTGAACAATGAGAACTCATGGACACAGGAAGGGGAACATCACACTCTGGGGACTGTTGTGGGGTAGGGGGAGGGGGGAGGGAGAGCATTAGGAGATATACCTAATGCTAAATGACCAGTTAATGGGTGCAGGAAATCAACATGGCACATGGATACATATGTAACAAACCTGCACATTGTGCACATGTACCCTAAAACCTAAAGTATAATTAAAAAAAAAAAAGACTATACATTGGGTACAGTGTACACTGCTTAGGTGATGGGTGCACCAA
>NW_026657871.1:0-4513 GCF_009828535.3 Hylobates moloch | reverse complement strand
AGAAGAATGGATAACTAGAATAACCAATGGAGAGAAGGGCTTAAAGGAGCTGATGGAGCTGAAAGCCAAGTTTCGAGAACTACGCGAAGATTGCAGAAGCCTCAGTAGCAGATGCGATCAACTGGAAGAAAGGGTATCGCTGATGGAAGATGAAATGAATGAAATGAAGAGAGAAGGCAAGTTTAGAGAAAAAAGAATAAAAAGAAATGAACAAAGCCTCCGAGAAATTTGGGACTATGTGAAAAGACCAAACCTACGTCTGATTGGTGTACCTGAAAATGATGGGGAGAATGGAACCAAGTTGGAAAACACTCTGCAAGATATTATCCAGGAGAACTTCCCCAATCTAGCAAGGCAGGCCAGCATTCAGATTCAGGAAATACAGAGAACGCCACAAAGATACTCCTCGAGAAGGGCAACTCCAAGACACATAATTGTCAGATTCACCAAAGTTGAAATGAAGGAAAAAATGTTAAGGGCGGCCAGAGAGAAAGGTCGGGTTACCCACAAAGGGAAGCCCATCAGACTAACAGCTGATCTCTCGGCAGAAACTCTACAAGCCAGAAGAGAGTGGGGGCCGATATTCAACATTCTTAAAGAAAAGAATTTTCAACCCAGAATTTGCTATCCCGCCAAACTAAGCTTCATAAGTGAAGGAGAAATAAAATACTTTACAGACAAGCAAACGCTGAGTGATTTTGTCACCACCAGGCCTGCCCTAAAAGAGCTCCTGAAGGAAGCACTAAACATGGAAAGGAACAACCGGTACCAGCCACTGCAAAAACATGCCAAATTGTAAAGACCATCGAGGCTAGGAAGAAACAATAGCAACTAACGAGCAAAATAACCAACTAACATCATAATGACAGGATCAGATTCACACATAACAATATTAACGTTAAATGTAAATGGGCTAAATGCTCCAATCAAAAGACACAGACTGGCAAACTGGATAAGGAGTCAGGACCCATCAGTGTGCTGTATTCAGGAAACCCATCTCACGTGCAGAGACACACATAGACTCAAAGTAAAGGGATGGAGGAAGATCTATCAAGCAACTGGAAAACAAAAAAAGGCAGGGGTTGCAATCCTAGTCTCTGATAAAATAGACTTTAAACCAACAAAGATCAAAAGAGACAAAGAAGGCCATTACATAATGGTAAAGGGATCAATTCAACAAGAAGAGCTAACGATCCTAAATATATATGCACCCAACACAGGAGTACCCAGATTCATAAAGCAAGTCCTCAGTGACCTACAAAGGGACTTAAACTCCCACACAATAATAATGGGAGATTTTAACACCCCACTGTCAGCATTAGACAGATCAACGAGACAGAAAGTTAACAAGGATATCCAGGAATTGAACTCAGCTCTACATAAAGTGGACCTAATAGACATCTACAGAACTCTCCACCCCAAGTCAACAGAATATACATTTTTTTCAGCACCACACCACACCTATTCCAAAATTGACCACATAGTTGGAAGTAAAGCTCTCCTCAGCAAATGTAAAAGAACAGAAATTATAACAAACTGTCTCTCAGACCACAGTGCAATCCAACTAGAACTCAGGATTAAGAAATTCACTCAAAACCGCTCAACTACATGGAAACTGAACAACCTGCTCCTGAATGACTATTGGGTACATAATGAAATGAAGGCAGAAATAAAGATGTTCTTTGAAACCAACGAGAACAAAGATACAACATACCAGAATCTCTGGGACACATTCAAAGCAGTGTGTAGAGGGAAATTTATAGCACTAAATGCCCACAAGAGAAAGCAGGAAAGATCCAAAATTGACACCCTAACATCACAATTAAAAGAACTAGAAAAGCAAGAGCAAACACATTCAAAAGCTAGCAGAAGGCTAGAAATAACTAAAATCAGAGCAGAACTGAAGGAAATAGAGACACAAAAAACCCTTCAAAAAATTAATGAATCCAGGAGCTGGTTTTTTGAAAAGATCAACAAAATTGATGGACCGCTAGCAAGACTAATAAAGAAGAAAAGAGAGAAGAATCAAATAGATGCAATAAAAAACGAAAAAGGGGATATCACCACCGATCCCACAGAAATACAATCTACCATCAGAGAATACTACAAACACCTCTATGCAAATAAACTAGAAAATCTAGAAGAAATGGATAAATTCTTTGACAAATACACCCTCCCAAGACTAAACCAGGAAGAAGTTGAATCTCTGAATAGACCAATAACAGGTTCTGAAATTGTGGCAATAATCAATAGCTTACCAACCAAAAAGAGTCCAGGACCTGACGGATTCACAGCTGAATTCTACCAGAGGTACAAGGAGGAACTGGTACCATTCCTTCTGAAACTATTCCAATCGATAGAAAAAGAGGGAATCCTCCCTAACACATTTTATGAAGCCAGCATCGTCCTGATACCAAAACCTGGCAGAGACATAACCAAAAAAGAGAATTTCAGACCAATATCCTTGATGAACATTGATGCAAAAATCCTCAATAAAATACTGGCAAACCGAATCCAGCAGCACATCAAAAAGCTTATCCACCATGATCAAGTGGGCTTCATCCCTGGGATGCAAGGCTGGTTCAACATACGCAAATCAATGAATGTAATCCAGCATATAAACAGAACCAAAGACAAAAACCACATGATTATCTCAATAGATGCAGAAAAGGCCTTTGACAAAATTCAACAACCCTTCATGCTAAAAACTCTCAATAAATTAGGTATTGATGGGACGTATCTCAAGATAATAAGAGCTATCTATGACAAACCCACAGCCAATATCATACTGAATGGGCAAAAACTGGAAGCATTCCCTCTGAAAACTGGCACAAGACAGGGATGCCCTCTCTCACCGCTCCTATTCAACATAGTGCTGGAAGTTCTGGCCAGAGCAATCAGGCAGAAGAAGGAAATAAAGGGTATTCAACTAGGAAAAGAGGAAGTCAAATTGTCCCTGTTTGCAGATGACATGATTGTATATCTAGAAAACCCCATTGTCTCAGCCCAAAATCTCCTTAAGCTGATTAGCAACTTCAGCAAAGTCTCAGGATACAAAATCAATGTACAAAAATCACAAGCATTCTTGTACACCAATAACAGACAAATAGAGAGCCAAATCATGAGTGAACTCCCATTCACAATTGCTTCAAAGAGAATAAAATACCTAGGAATCCAACTTACAAGGGATGTGAAGGACCTCTTCAAGGAGAACTACAAACCACTGCTCAATGAAATCAAAGAGGATACAAACAAATGGAAGAACATTCCATGCTCATGGGTTGGAAGAATCAATATCGTGAAAATGGCCATACTGCCCAAGGTAATTTATAGATTCAATGCCATCCCCATCAAGCTACCAATGACTTTCTTCACAGTATTGGAAAAAACTACTTTCAAGTTCATATGGAACCAAAAAAGAGCCCGCATCGCCAAGTCAATCCTAAGGTAAAAGAACAAAGCTGGAGGCATCACGCTACCTGACTTTAAACTATACTACAAGGCTACAGTAACCAAAACAGCATGGTACTGGTACCACAACAGAGACATAGATCAATGGAACAGAACAGAGCCCTCAGAAATGACGCCGCATAGCTACAACTATCTGATCTTTGACAAACCTGACAAAAACAAGAAATGCGGAAAGGATTCCCTATTTAATAAATGGTGCTGGGAAAACTGGCTAGCCATATGTAGAAAGCTGAAACTGGATCCCTTCCTTACACCTTATACAAAAATTAATTCAAGATGGATTAAAGACTTATATGTTAGACCTAAAACCATTAAAATCCTACAAGAAAACCTAGGCAATACCATTCAGGACATAGGCGTGGGCAAGGACTTCATGTCTAAAACACCAAAAGCAATGGCAACAAAAGCCAAAATCGACAAATGGGATCTCATTAAACTAAAGAGCTTCTGCACAGCAAAAGAAACTATCATCAGCGTGAACAGGCAACCTACAGAATGGGAGAAAATTTTTGCAACCTACTCATCTGACAAAGGGCTAATATCCAGAATCTACCATGAACTCAAACAAATTTACAAGAAAAAAACAAACAACCTCATCAAAAAGTGGGCAGAGGACATGAACAGACACTTCTCAAAAGAAGACATTTATGCAGCCAAAAAACACATGAAGAAATGCTCATCATCACTGGCCATCAGAGAAATGCAAATCAAAACCACAGTGAGATACCATCTCACACCAGTTAGAATGGCCATCATTAAAAAATCAGGAAACAATAGGTGCTGGAGAGGATGTGGAGAAATAGGAACAGTTTTACACTGTTGGTTGGACTGTAAACTAGTTCAACCATTGTGGAAGTCAGTGTGGCGATTCCTCAGGGATCTCGAACTAGAAATACCATTTGACCCAGCCATCCCATTACTGGGTATATACCCAAAGGATTATAAATCATGCTGCTATAAAGACACATGCACACGTATGTTTATTGCAGCACTATTCACAATAGCAAAGAGTTGGAACCAACCCAAATGTCCAACAACGATA
>NW_026657870.1:3013-4513 GCF_009828535.3 Hylobates moloch | reverse complement strand
ACCCCCCTCCAGAGCTAATTACATATCTACCACCAGACCACTGCCTGAAGGTAGGTTCCTTATGGAAGAGTGAAGAAAGCCCTGGTGTTCAAGACAGAATAAAGTGAGATCCTTGATATGTGAAGGGTTGCAAAGAAAAAGGAATCCCTGTCCTAGGGACAGACATGTCCAGCAGGACCAAGGTCTCACAAGGGCCCAAGTGTTACACTCATTCTTTTTATTTTGAGACGGAGTCTGGCTCTGTCACCTGGGCTGGAGTGCAGTGGCTCGATCTCAGCTCACTGCAACCTCTGCCTTCCAGACCCAAGCGATCCTCCCACCTCAGCTTTCCAAGTAGCTAGGACCACAGGTGTGTGCCACCATGCCTGGCTAATTTTTTGTAGTTTTGGTAGAGATGGGGTTTTGCCATGTTGCCCAGGCTGGTCTCAAACTCCTGCCCTCAAGTGATCCGCCTGCCTCAGCCTCCCAAAGTGCTGGAATTACAGGCCTGAGCCACCATGCCTGGCCATGTGTCTCTTTTATAAGGGCGCTAATCCCATTTGTGAGTCTCCACCCTCATGACCTCATCACCTTCCAAAGGCCCCACCTTCCACCATCATCACCTTGAAGGTTAGGGCTTCACACATGAATTTTGGGAGGACACAGACATTCAAACCACAACACTAGGGTTGCCATAAGAAAGTGCCACCAACAAAGTGTCTGCAGAACCACAGACTTCTGTGGTCTCAAATAACATGGGAAAGGGTCTTCTGCTCCCTGTGGGACCTTCTCCTGCCATCCTCACCCCGGTGCACAGACAGTCCTATGGCCAACCTCTGCTCATTCTCTCCTTTGTCTGTTTCCATGGGATCCTCCTGGGACAGTGACCAAATCTGAAGCATCAGTTGACTGCAGACTTCCTGTATGTCATTTACATCCCTGGTCAATAGTAAGACCATCACAGCATCTGTCAGGACCAACCAAGGAGGCAGAGGTCAACATGGTGGACAAACGTCCTGACTGATGAGAACAGTGTAACCCCACAGGGGATGATTTAAAGCCTGGCCACCCCAAGACAGCGCTGGCCACTTCATTGCGTACAGTGGGGTCTACGTGACCTACCACACAGAATCCTAAATCCCTGCACTGGACATGAATCCTGCTGCTGGCCACTAGGTACTGGATTTTTGGGGTGAGTGTTTGGAGATGGCTAAAATGATGGGGAAATCGAGTGAAGATGCCTGTCTATGTCTTGGTATACACAAAAAATTATTACTATGTAGAATTTCTAGTTCATTGTTTTTTGAGACAGGGTCTCACTCTGTTGCCCAGGCTGGAATGCAGTGGTGTAATCACGACTCACTGCAAACTTGACCTCCTGGGCTCAAAGGATCCTCCCATCTCAGCCTCCTGAGTAGCTGGGACTACAGACATGTGCCACCACATGCCCGGCTACTTTTTTGTATTTTCTAGAAGAGTAGTAGAGTTTCACCAGAATGGCCAGGCTGGTCTCAAACTCCT
>NW_026657870.1:0-2934 GCF_009828535.3 Hylobates moloch | reverse complement strand
GGCTCACTGCAAGCTCTGCCTCCCACGTTCACGCCATTCTCCTGCCTCAGCCTCCCGAGTAGCTGGGACTACAGGTGCCTGTCACCACGCCAGGCTAATTTTTTGTATTTTTAGTAGAGACGGGGTTTCACCGTGTTAGCCAGGATGGTCTGGATCTCCTGACCTCGTGATCCACCCACCTCGGCCTCCCAAAGTGCTGGGATTACAGGCGTGAGCCACTGCGCCCAGCCAATTTTTATATTTTTATTGTAGAAATGAAGTCTCACTGTGTTGCCCAGGCTAGTCTCAGACTCCTGGGCTTAAGGAATCCTCCCATCTCGGCCTCCAGAAGTGCTGGGATTATAGGAGTAAGCCAACAGGCCTCATTTTTTTTTTTTTTAACCTTAGGAGAGGAGGCAGGGAAATCACTTCTAATTCCATCCCCCTGGGGTGAGCCAATCCCCATAATCTTGGACTTGGAGATGAGATCTGCTCCAGTGCCATAGATAATCCCTGAGCTATTAATAATTATAAGGTTGAGAAGAAACTTGGAACTCTGAATACCATAAAAATAGAAGCTGCAAATCAGAAACAGGTTCTCATTCATGCCCAACCACATGGAGATGCAATTTGTAGGTTACATCATGGACCCAAGACCTAGGATTCTACCATTTCACAGACTGGGAAGACTCCATTGCTACATCTGTGTCCCGATAGAATGAACACAAAAGTCACTTCCCAGCTGGACATGAATGTCCCAATGCTGAATTCCTCCCCTGCAGTGATCTTCTTGTAACCTCACTCAAATAGCTAAAAAAACAGACAGCTGTCATGTCTTCACCCTAGTCCTTCGTATCACCACAACATCTGTATTATCTCTGAAATCTTACATTTCACAGCAGTCAGCAGCTGACCATAATACTTTAGCTTTAGCCCTCTCTCCCCAGGACCCTCATAATCCTTCCCCATCTCTTTGATCTTAGTCTACTAGCCCCACCTGACTTTCTTCTTTTCTTTGATGCCTCAGGCCAGTACCAGCCCTTAGGCTGCCAGCCTGCATCAACTCTGCAAACCACATCCTCTTGAGACTACCCCTGGGCTCTGATCAATCACTTACTGATTGATACAGTTTGGCTGTGTCCCCTCCCAAATCTTGAATTGTAGCTCCCATAATTCCTCTGTATTGTGGGAGGGACCAGGTGGGAAGTAATTGAATCATGGGGGCGGGTCTTTCCCATACTGTTCTGGTGAAGTGAATGAGTCTCACGAGATCTGATGGTTTTATAAAGGGGAGTTCCCCTGAACATGCTCTCTTGTCTGCCACCATATAAGATGTGACTTTGCTCCTCATTCGCCTTCTGCCATGATTGTGAGACCTCCCCAGCCATGTGGAACTGTGAGTCAATTAAGCCTCTTTCCTTTATAAATTATCCAGTCTTGGGCATATCTTTATTAGCAGCATGAGAACAGACAAATACACTGATCAATGGTGGTGCCTCACCCTGCCAGGTCTGTAAGCTGCCTAGAAATAGTCTCTGCACCCATGAAAATTCTTGCCCACATGTCAGATCAGGGGCTGCAAACCTTTGCAAGTCATTTTTGCCTCCTCTCTGCCCTGCAATTTTCTTTCCCTGAAGAACTTACTATCTAGGTCTTACAGGAAATTTCAGCCTTCCACGATTATCTCACACACGAATTCCTATCTTACATCCCTGTGCCCTGTCTCCCTTGAGGTCTTCTTCCATCTGACACTTCCTTCTAGTTCAATCCCTACAGGATTGCTTGGGTAATTACAAAATTATAAATGTGAGTGTGGCATGCTCTTAAATAAAATTCTTTTTAATCACGTCCCATCATTTAGAGCAGGAATTGGCACACCTTTTTTTGTTTGTTTGTTTGTTTTTAAACTGGCTAAGTATCTTTGGCCTAGTGGATCATCTGGTCTCCATAGCATCTACTCAACTCTGCCATTGGGTTGAAAATACAGCCACAGAAAATATGTAAATGAATGGGTGTGGCTGTGTGCTGATAAAACTTTATTTACAAAAACAGATGATGGGCCAAGTTTGGCCAGTGGACCCTAGTTTGTCAATCTCTGATTTAGAGGATAAAAAACAAATTTTAAGACATGGTCCAAGGGCAATGCTCTCTCTTGCTATGTGTTCTGATGTTTACTGCTAGGGCCTGAATTCCTTCTCTCTCCATCAACATATGCCAAGCAGCTGCTAGTGACTTGTGCATACCATTTCAGCATGAAGCATGCTTTGTCAGGAAGAGGCACTGTGATGGGCTGAACTGCATCCTCCTCAAATCCACATGTTGAAATCCTAACCTCCAGGACCTCAGAATGTGACTATATTTGGAGATGGGGTCTTTAAGGAGGTGACGAAGATAAAATAAGGTCAGTAGGGTGGTCCTTGATCCAACGGGACTGGAATCCTTATAAGAACAGGAGATGGCACAGACACACACAGAGGAACAATTGCATGAGGAAAAGGGAAATGACGATGTCTAGAAGCCAAGGAGAGAGGCCTCAGGAGGAACCAGCCCTGCCCACACTTTGATTTCGGACTTCCAGCCTCCAGGACTGTGGGAGGGTAAATGTCTATGATTTAAGCCACCCGGTCTGTGGACCTTTGTTATGGTGGCCCAAGCATAGTGCAGGCATCTTGTCCATACCCCAGATATTGTGCTGCTTTCTGCTTTCTTTGCTTATTTGGCCATAGAGCCGTCCTCAGAATAACTTGTGGAATCCAGTGCTGTTGGGTTGGAAAAAGACAATGTCTCAGAGATTCGAAGCAGTAAGTCCCTCCATTCCAGCTCAAATGAGGACCAGAAGTTAACTCTGCTTGGAAATCTCAGTCCCCGCCCCCACCCCTCCTTTCCTCTGCACTTGGGAATCTGGCTTACGAGAATGGGATGGCTCTGATTTTTCCATTCTGCCTTACCCTAGCA
>NW_026657869.1:0-4514 GCF_009828535.3 Hylobates moloch | reverse complement strand
GTACTGTTTCTCACCTTGGGTGTGTAGTAGAATCACCTGAGGAATTTTTAAATGCACCTGCCCAGGTCCTTCCCACGCAGATGAACTGAATCGGAATCTCTGAGGGTGGGGGGCCCTGGCAGGAGCAGAATTTAAAGCTCCCCATATGATTCGCATGTACAGCCAGGTCAGAAACCGCTGCCACTTACAGCCTTCCTTCTGAAGTCCTGAGAATGTGGGGCAGAAACTCGGCTCATGGAAAAATGTCTAAGTTTACCCAAGCATGGCCCATTTCTCCAGTCCCACCTCAGCCACGAGCCCTGCCTAGGGTTGCCTCAGAAATAGGGAAAGACAAAGAAGAGAGCTGGGAAAGTAGGGTTTTATTACAAGGCAGAACTGCCAGATAAAATACAGGACCCCCAGTTAAATTAGAATTTCAAATACACAATGAGGATCGCTTGATCCTAAGAGTTTGAGACCAGCCTGGGCAAGGTGGTGAGACTCTGGTTTTGCAAATCTTTAAAAATTAGCTGGGCACGGTGGTGCATGCCTGTAGTCCCAGCTACTTGGAGGTTGAGGTGGGAGGATCCCTTGAGCCCAGGATGTCAAGGGGGCAGTGAGCCATGATTGCGCCACTGCACTCCAGGCTGGGCTGCAAAGTGAGACACCATCTCTTTTTTTTTTTTTTAAGTACGCAATGAACATTGTTTACAATAAGTATACTGTTATCATTACATGGGACATAGTTATACTAAACATGTATATGTTATTTATCTGAAATTCATATTTCACCAAGTATCCTGTATTTTTATTTTCTAAATCTGAAACCCTATTGCAAATACTTCTACCTAATCAAAATAAGAATATAAAAAAGCAGCTCAACCTGCCTCCCTCACCTGAGAAAGAGGAGAAATGTCCAATTGGGACATTCCAGGAAAATCTGTTTCCTAATCTCTTTTTCTAGCTGCCATGATTAAGTTTGTGTCTGTGAAAAAAAGCTATCTCACTCTCTGTCTTCTCCATCTAAGCCAATCAGTGACCTCAAATCCGATTAACTAAATAGCCATATTGATTACTTGTAAATTAGTCATTAAATATTTTTCCTTGCCCTGAAAGGAATAAAGATAGCTGAGAGAGAGTGCATGAGCTTTAGAATGTGCCCCGAAATTATAATGTTCTTCCCCCATTCCTTCCCTCCAAAATCTATACATTATGTTTCTTTTCTGTTGACAAATAAAAATTGTATATTTTTATTGTGTACAACATGATGTTTTATTTGCCTGTCTAGTGCCACTGTAGTGCAGCCTGTGTGATAGAGTGAGGCTCTGTTAAAAAAAAATAAGTAAATAAATAAATAAAAATGTGATTGTAGGAAACCCATGTAGATAAACTGTAACATAAATTATAATTCTATTCATTTTCTAGTTACTACCGTTTCAGCCAGAAACTAAAAATAATTAAAGCCAGGAGCGCCACCTTATGGAAAGAATGATCACTACACTGGCTGTTCCCCAAGGCTTTTGGGAGATGCCTGGGCTGGGGGGAGCTGGGTATGACAATTGCCTGTCGGCATTTTTTTTTTTTTTTTTTTTAATCTTGGTGTTCTTTGGCAGCTCAGAGAGTCTGAGCTCAAAATTAATCCCCAGGGCCTGTCGACTACTCCTTATGAGTATCTGGGAACTGGGACTGAGCCCTGTCTAGCCCCCGGCCGTCTGGAGAAATGCTGCCTGACTTCCCCCGTGTGGTCCAGAGAAGCATCTCTTAGCGATGCTTCCTGAAAATAGGCTTCCACCTCCCGACACGTTTGGGAGAAAATGCTAGTATATTGTATTTCCTTCCTGAAGAGTCACAGTAAGCATTAGCATGTGAGGTGGGACTAAATTATACAGGAAATAAACCTGTGTGACTTTAGCCAGCTTTCCACTAAAGCAGTGGTTCTCAAACTCACGAGTGCTTCACCATCACCTGCAGAGCTTGTTAAAACACAAGCAGGTGGCCAGAGGTAGTGGCTTGTGCCCATAATCCCAGCACTTGGGAAGGCTGAGGCAGGAGGATTGCTTGAGCCCAGGAATTCAAGACCAGCTTGGGCAACACAGGGAGACCCAATCTCTACAAAAAAAAAAAAAAAAAGAAATTAAATAGCTGGCTGTGGTGGTGTGCACCTGTAGTCTTAGCTACTCAGGAGGCTGAAGTGGGGAGGAGCCTGGGTGGTCGAGGCTGCAATGAACCATTATTGCACCACTGTACTCCAGCCTGGGCAACAGAGTGAGACCCCATCTCAAATCAAAACAAAACCAAACCCACCACATGCTCAGTCTGAGGAGAGGCCAGAAATTGACATCTGTAACCATTTCCCTGATGATGCTGATGCCCCTGATCTGGAGTCACATTTTGAGAACCACTAACCTAAATGAAGCCAACCACAAAACCTTCTTTTCAAAGTTACAACTTGTAATTTCCCCCAAATAACCAGGGTTCCATGAAACACACTTCAGGAATTGCGCCATGTCCTGTTCCCACTCGATACTTACTGCAATCTGGACCCCCGAGGGCCTGTGGCCCAGTCTTCTGTGGGATGCTCGGACCCTAGCAGTTATAATAGTCTCTTTTCCAAATAGCCCTGTTTCAGCTCTCAAATAATCGTTCCTCACTTTCTTTTGCTTTTCTGCCAGGAGTTACAGAGGGGAAAAAAAAATGAAAACCTCAATTTTCCAAACCTCCTTGGCAATAAAATGTTTTCCCCAAGCAAAACTAAAGGAGAGCTGTATTCATTCAGGGTTAAACTAGATCTCCAGTACCACTTGGAGAACAGCAACGCTGTCTCACTTCCAAGAGCAGAACTGGTCAAAATCAGTCTCAGTATCAAGTTCACTGTTGACTCCCTTGTGAACAATGGAGAGTGCTCTTCCTCTGGTTTTAACCTAATTATGGTTAAATTAGCTACTATTTATTGGGCAGCTTACGTACATTAAATCTGCGTCTTCCTCCCAGCTGTGCCGTCACCAGGAGATTGGGACAAGGTGAGAATAAGGTCAAATTCTTGGGATGTTAAGTTGAGCAGGTGGTGGGATCAGCCTCTTCAACCTGCCGCAGCTCAGCCCTCGGTGCCACACTGAAAATTGTCAGTGGCTGCAGAGCCCAGAGGTGAACCACGTGGACTCTGAAATGTGACTGCTGGAGCCTGTGCTCACTGGCTCTGCCATCTTGGGCAAGTTATTTAACTTCCAGGAAAATGGGGGTGGGGAGAGGGGGGACTCAGTTTGTTCATCTATAAAATGGGGACTGTAGTGGCCCCTTTCTCATTGACTTATTGTGAAACATAAATGAAATAAAAATATAAAGCTGTTGATATCGTACTGGGCAAATAGCCGGAGCACAAGTACTAGCTACTAATGTTATAACGTTTTCATAGCCCTGAGGTTTGCCATATTTTTTCGGAAGTTGGCCAAGGTGACTAAGGAAGGGAGCCGGCTTGAGATAGCTGGTGGGAAGGACATCGAACTGCAGTGTAAGCCCGGGCTGAGCCTGTCCACGTGGCTGCCACCTGACCCCAGGAATAAGTCATGTGAGACACCCCTTGGTTGGGGGTGGACTTCTGGGCAAATGCTTTAGCTGCACCAGCTCAGCTAGGGGTTGTAAAGTTTCTCGTCACTCTGCTTAGATCTCTGCATGAAGGACAGACAGACAGAAAGGAGACCATGGCCTAGAGATGAAGGCTAAAAGAAAATGTCAGAATTTGAAGCTCCTCTGCCAGCAACGCTGTATACCCTCAACTCTCCAATGTGCCAGAATGTGAAAGTGCCCTTCAGCCCCACCCAGAATTCCACCACAGCTCCCCATGCCCATTCTCAGAGCTGCCCATTTTGGTCTCCTCCAGGTAGAAGATTCTGGAACAGGCCTTCAGAGACAGGCAGCATGAAAGGATGATCACATCCTGGCTGGGTGTGAGAGGCGCTTACAGGGCTTTTTGTCTTCCTTGTGTGCCAGAGGAATTTGCAGGGTCGGGGAAGAACTAGGGCCACTGTTCTAAAAGATATGGTCTAACAGATATTCCTGTGCTAGAGCAAGGGCTGTAAATCAAAGAATTTCTTTGAAATTAAAAAATAACGAAAGTTGTATTACCATAGAGGAGATGGATTCAGTTCCTATCCGTCAGTTTGCTTGCGAACGGTGGAGTTCAGGCACCGGAAATAAACACGTGTGTACACACACACGCACATGCTCGGTGCCATCTGCTCTCATGTATCGACCTGGGCTGCCTCCGAACTTGCTGTCAACTTATGAAAATCCAACTATCCGCCAAGTGTAAAAATCATACCACAGACCAGTAGAGTAAAATGCCGTACATTTACATTTTAGGTAGTCTAATTTTTATTCTGTATATTCCTATAGAAATTAGACATTTATGCATATGTTCATATATAGGTAAGTGTCCAGGGCTATATTCAGAAAAAAAAAAACTCTATATGCTGTGTTTTATGGGCAATTTCAGGGACATTCAAGGGTAAATTTCATTGCATGTAATCTTGACCCAG
>NW_026657868.1:920-4515 GCF_009828535.3 Hylobates moloch | reverse complement strand
AGCAGTGGTGCCATCTCGGCTCACTGCAACCTCCACCTCCTGGGTTCAAGCAATTCTCCTGCCTCAGCCTCCCAAGTAGCTAGGATTACAGGTGCCCACCACCACGCCTGCCTAATTTTTTTGTATTTTTAGTAGAGACGGGGTTTCACCATGTTGGCCAGGCTGGTTTCAAACTCCTGACCTCAAGTGATCCGCCCATCTCAGCCTCCCAAAGTGCTAGGATTAAAGGTGTAAGCCACCATGCCTGGCCTGTGATCCCAGCATTTTGGGAGGCCGAGGCGGGCAGATGGCTTGAGTTTAGGAGTTCGAGACCAGCCTGGGCAACATAGTGAAAACCTGTCTCTACAAAAAATACAAAAATTAGCCAAGCTTGGTGGCATGTGTCTGTAGTCCCAGCTACTCATGAGGCTGAGCGGGAAGGACTGCTTGAGCCCAGGAGGTGGAAGTTGCAGGCGGGGGCCAAGATTACACCACTGCACCAATGCTCCAGCGTGGGTGATAGAGCTAGACCCTGTCTCAAAACAAAACAAAAACAAAAGCATGAAAGATTTGAACAGACACATCACTAAAAAAGACACACAGATGGCAAATATATGAAAGGATGGACATCATTAGTCATTAGAGAAATGAAAATTAAAACCACTATGCACCTACCGGAATTGCTAACATAAAAAAAAAATGGCACTACCAAGTGCCAAGGATGCACAGCAGCCAGAACTCTCATAGGTTGCTGGTGAGAGCGTAAAATGATACAATTTGGGAAACAATTTGGCATTTTCTTATAAAATTAAACATATACTTGCCTTACGACCTAGTGATCCTATTTATTTACCTAAGATAAATGAAAACATGTTCACACAAAAACCAGTAAGTAAATGTTTATAGCAACTTTATGAATAATCATGAAAAATTGGAAATAACTCCAATGTCCTTCAACTGGTGAAGAGATGAATAAACAAGGGTACATGTGCACAATGGAATAAAAAGGAACAAACGATTGATTCACATACCATCATGGATGAATTAAATGCACTTTGCTAAATGACAGAAACTAGATCCAAATACTACATATTGTAAGATTCCATTTATCTACTGAAAAGATAAAACTACAGACAAAAAACACACTAGTAGTTGCCACGGGTTGGAAGGAGTAGGGAGAGGGGTTGGCTATAAAAAGGAAGCATGGGCCGGGAACAGTGGCTCACACCAGTAATACCAGCCCTTTGGGAGCCCAAGGTAGGAGGATTGTTTGAGCTCAAGAGTTTGAGACCAGTCTGGGCAATATAGTGAGACCTGGTCTCTACTAAAATAAAAAAAAAAAATTAGCTGGGTATGGTGGCACATGCATGTAGTCCCAGCTACTCAAGGGGCTGAGGCAGGAGGATTGCTCAAATCTGGGATGTCAAGGCTGCAGTGAGCCCTGATCACACTACTGCATGCCAGCTTGGGCAACAGAGCAAGACCCTGTCTCAGAAAGAAAAGAAAAAGGCAGCATGAGGACATTTTGGGAGTGATGTGATTGTAGTTTAAGATTATCTGTGTGAAACTGTGGTGGTGGGTAGCCATCTCTAAGCATTTATCAAAATTAACTGAACTGTACCCCATAGTGAATTTTACTGAATGTAATTTAAAAATCAACCAAGATGTGGACAGAAAGATGGAATGAAGGCTGGGGAAATGAATACAATTGCATTGCAAATGAGTTGCATAACCACACGGAAGAGAGTGGGGGAGAAAGGAGTATACTTACAGAGCTTTGGAACATGTTTTGAATAGATACTGAAGACTGAAAACAACTGTGTACAAACACTATTCTAGCTGGCAAATCCATTTCTCAGAGCTATGGTTTACTAAGTCCAAAATATATGTAACCAGGATTGAACAAATGAGCAAATTATTATAATGAGAAGCCAGGTTTCTTGCTGTTACAACTAAGAGAGACAGCTAGAATGAATCCTGTGGTGCCAGATTGGAGTTGGAGGGACTTAGTTTTTGTTTTATAACACAAGGACAGATACAGAAATAAACAGAAGTTCATGTGCATGGATTATATACTACGTATTTCCTAGCTTTATGCACTGAAAAAGACTAGAATATGTAAAACATGAGAAAAAGGAGGGAAAATATCCAATAATTATTTGTCTTATTAGCTAAAGATGTTAGCCATTGTCAATTTTCTTGTTTTGTTTTTGTTTTTGAGACAGTCTCTCGCTCTGTTGCCCAAGCTGGAGTGCAGTAGCGCGATCTCAGCTCACTGCAAGCTCCGCCTCCTGGGTTCACGCCATTCTCCTGCCTCAGCCTCCCAAGTAGCTGGGACTACAGGCACCTGCCACCACGCCGGGCTAATTTTTTGTATTTTTAGTAGAGATGGGGTTTCACCATGTTAGCCAGGATGATCTCAATCTCCTGACCTTGTGATCCACCCGCCTCGGCCTCCCAAAGTGCTGAGATTACAGGCGTGAGCCACTGCGCCCAGCCCTCAATTTTCGTTTTTGAGACAGGGTCTTGCTCTGTTGCCCAGGCTGGAGTGCAGTGGTGCAGTCTCGGCTTACTGCTCCCTCCCTTTCCCAGGATCAAGGAATCCTCCTGCCTCAGCCCCTTGAGTAGCTGGGGCTACAAACATATGCCACCATGCCCAGCTAAATTTTTTGAATTTTAGTAGAGACAAGGTCTCACCCATGATCTAACAGATTGAATTTATTATTATTTGAGGCCAGATGCGGTGGCTCATGCCTGTAATCCCAGCACTTTGGGAGGCTGCGGCGGGCAGATCAGCCTGACCAACATGGTGAAACCTCAAGTCTCGCCCCCAAGTGATCCGCCCGCCTCAGCCTCCCAAAGTGCTGGTATTACAGGCATGAGCCACTGGACCCAGCCTGAATAGAATTTGGACAATTAATTTTAACTAAAAGTAACATGCCACAGGGTGGAGCTATGATCATGCTTTCATAATTTGCAGACATTTCCTGTGTGAAAACAGATGCACTTTCAATAGCAGGTGCAGCTGTACCCACGTCTTCCAAACCCTGATTCAGAAATCCACTATTTCGGCCAGGCACAGTGGCTCACACCTGCAATCCCAGCACTTTGGGAGGCTAACGTGGGAGGATTGAGTCCAGGAGTTCAAGACCAGCCTGGACAATGTGGCAAACCCTGTCTCTATTTAAAGAAGAAAGTGCTGGCCAGGTGCAGTGGCTCACGCCTATAATCCTAGCACTCCATCTCAAACAAACAAAGACAAGAGTCTTGTTCTGTTGCCCAGGCTGAAGTGCAATAGCATAATCATAGGTCACTACAGGCTTGACCACCTAGACTCAAGGGATCCTCCCGCCTCAGCCTCCCAAGCAGCCGGTACTACGGGTGTGCACCCTATCTCTGGCTAAATTTACATTTTGTAGCTAGCGTCTCACTATGTTGCCCAGGCTAGTCTCCAACTCCTGACCTCAAGCGATCTTCCTGCTTCAGGAAATGCTGGGATTATGGGTATGAGCCACCATCCCCAGCCGAATTGTTTAATAAATATTCTAAAACTATATTTGGTATACTAGAGTAGAGCTCAAGATAAAAAGTAAAACAACTAAATTGTTTTAATTAC
>NW_026657868.1:0-820 GCF_009828535.3 Hylobates moloch | reverse complement strand
CCAGGCTGGAGTGTAGTGGCGTGATTTCGGCTCACTGCAACCTCTGCCTCCCAGGTTCAAGTGATTCTCCTGCCTCAGGCTCCCAAATAGCTGGGATTATAGGTGCCCGGCACCATGCCCAGCTAATTTTTTTGTATTTTTAGTACCCACTGGGTTTCACCATGTTGGCCAGGCTGGTCTCGAACTCCTGACCTCGTGATTCGCCCTCCTTGGCTTCCCAAAGTGCTGGGATTACAGGCGTGTGCCACCACGCGCAGCACTTTTCTATTTTTGAGATGGAGTCTCACTCTGTCGCCCAGGCTAGAGTGCAGTGGTACGATCTCGGCTCACTGCAAGCTCTGCCTCCCAGGTTCACGCCATTCTCCTGCCTCAGCCTCCAAAGTAGCTGGGACCACAGGGGCCCGCCACCATGCCTGGCTAATTTTTTGTATTTTTAGTAGAGACAGGGTTTCACTGTGTTAGCCAGGATGGTCTCGAACTCCTGACCTTCTGATCCACCCGCCTCAGCCTCCCAAAGTGCTAGGATTACAGACGTGAGCCACTGCACCTGGCCAGACTCTGTGTCTTTAAAAAAAAAAAAACAAAAAAAGTTAAACCTAGAACTACCATATGACTCAGTAATCTCACTCTTATGTATATATCCAAAAGAACCAAAAACAGGAGTTGAAACAGATAGTTGTACACCAATGTTCACAGCAGCATAATTCACAATAGCTAAAAGGTAGAAACAACCTAACTGATCATAAAATAAAATGTGGTATATGCACACTATAGAATATTATTCAGCCATAAAAACTAATTTTGCTACATGCTACAACAT
>NW_026657867.1:3180-4515 GCF_009828535.3 Hylobates moloch | reverse complement strand
GAAAGTTCATAAAAATGGGTCTTTTATGGACTCTACACTGTATTTCACTGATATTTTTGTTTCTCTGCTAGAAAATGTTTTCAAATGTATGTAAATCATATACCTTTCTAGTATCTACATTTTAATATTCTTTCAACATTTTATTGGATATTCTCAACCCTTATTCTTCTTGATGAACCTTCATAATCAGTCAATTTATCTCCCTTAACCCTGTTAAACAAAACCAAATCTAACAACAGCAACAGCAAAAACCTACTGTATAATTCTGATTGGAATTGCTTCAAATCTATAAATTTGGAAAATCAGAATTTTCACCTTATTGTCTTCCCATTCAGAGATATCAAGTTTAAAAATTGCATTCATTTTAGTCTTATGCTTCTTGTCCAATTTATTCCCAGATATTTCATTTTTGTTGCTACAGCAAATAGTATTCCCCTTTTCAGAACACTTCCTAACTAGTTATTGCTGATATAAAGTAAAGCTATTGTTCTATATATAGCTTTCTTATATTTAGCTACTTTCCTGAATACTCTTAATAGTTCCAACCATTTTAAAATTGATTCCTTTAGATTTTCCAAGTATACAATCATATTTGGATTCTAATTTTAAAAAATTAGTCTTCAGTTCTATTTTGAACTATTTATACAGTGATTCCTAAATGCCTATTTCCACAATACCTAGAGTAACAAAATAATGGAATTTTATGTCTGGGAGGTGCCTTCTATGATCTAATCCAAGAATTACCTAGTCTAGTACCTACTGGGGTAGATATGTAAGATAAATAGGAGAAAGTGCCTTAGTGTGAGACAATAAGGACTTGTAGAAACTGAGAAGAAATGCAGAGAACAGGCTCTATCTAAGGAGGGCAAGTGCCATTCACCCCCAAAAGATTGTTGCCATAGGGAAATGTGGGTCCAATTTTTATTTTCCAAGAGGCACCAGATATATATATTCTTAGGTCTAAACTCCTAATCTTAAAAACATTAAACAAAAGCCATACAAAATATAACTGCCAGCTTTCAACCTATAAACCTGTTTTTAATCCAATACCTTCATGTAAGGCAATGGAAACTCAGAAAAGTTAATCAGAGATTGCAAAAGTAGCCAAGCGTAGGGGAGGGCTTTGCCTCTTATTTAGCTGCTTGGCGAGTCAAAACAATATTTTCAAAGTACTAAAACTAGGTAGGTGCTTTGCTTGGTTTGGTTACAAACAAAGACTTTAGTCCCTGTTGTCAACATATATTCGTGTTCCCTGTTTGGCTCATGTTGGTTTGGATTTACTATCCCTGCAATATTCATGGCAAATGAAAAGCGTACCTTTTATTTATTTTATTT
>NW_026657867.1:1890-3170 GCF_009828535.3 Hylobates moloch | reverse complement strand
TCCCAGTGCTGCTGCTGCTGCTGCTGTCTGTGGTTCAGAGTCCAGGGCCCTCACTGGGAAGCCCCACCCTGCCTATGTTCCCAACTGCATGAAATACTAGCCCTGCCAAGCTTAGTCCTTGCCCTGCTCCCTGCTGAAATCTGCCCACCACTGCCACCAGGTATCTATCCCAAGGCTCTGAGAAAGGTTATCTGCACTCTCTCAGATAACGATCAGCAGCTCTCATAGGCGAATCTGATAGACCATGCCAAAAAAGATTCTAGAGAGGATCAATGAAACAGAAGCAGAAGTGGTGAATTCCCACAAGGCAAAAGAGAAATGTTCCCTACCCAAATAAAAAAATTTAAAAAAAAACAAAAAAAAACATTCCCCACTTCTGTTTCCTGATGGCTGCCTGTCCCTGCATTCCATCAGGTCTATTCTGAGGCAAATATCTCCGGGAGGCCCACACATTAATCCATTATTGAGCATGGCACCTTATACAGAGGTAGTTTATCAGCTCCTACCCTCAAAGTTTTTCTGAGAGGAGATGCACATCTCTGAGAAGAAGGGCAATGCTGGGGGCTTGGACCACTGCCCAGAGCAGCAGGTCTGGGCCCTGAAGCCCCAGGTGTATGCTGAGAGTGCCAGCTATCTAAGCAGAAGAGAGTCAGGGCCACGGAGGCCAAGCCCATAGGCCTATGCTGCAATCCTGCCTTTGCTTGCCTCTGCTCTTCTCTACTATTTCAATGTACAAATTTGAAAAGAGAACATTTTACAAGAATATTATGAACTTACATTTTCAGAGTTTCCAGTTGTCAGAGCCTAGAAGAGACCTCAGAGACCAATATATGAACAAAAGAGTGAGATACAGGTAGGTGAAGTGAGTTGCCCAAGTTACTTGGCTAGTGAGGATCAGGCCTAGCTTCTCCTTACTTCCCTAAGTAAGAGCCAGATGGCCCTTCCCTGGTGCAAGGAAATCAATTATTTACTTGATTGCTGCAAGCTTTAGACTGAACGTTCCTCGAGAAATAGGATCGTTCATTAAATTATTCAGCAAACATCTATTGCATTGGCAGGAGCTCATGTGGAGGCAGGGAAGCAAACAAGTAACAACCTGACAGGAGGCTACCAGTGAATAGTAGGTGTAAAGCATTTAGCACGATGCTTAGCCCCCAGTAAGTGCTCAATACATGGTGGCTTCTACAAAAGTATTCTTCTAGTGAGATGGAAATATGGAGAGAAAGGTAGGCAAACTCACGTGACACACTGATGCAGGGTTAAGAGCAGAGGAATGATCC
>NW_026657867.1:0-1880 GCF_009828535.3 Hylobates moloch | reverse complement strand
GTCTCCTAGCTGCTACTTTATGAAAGAAGAAAATGAGGTCAAGTTAGGGAAAGTTATTTTTGGGATGCCTAAGAGACATGCGAGGGGGAAATGTCCCAGAGGTATTCATGTTTCCAGGTTTATAGTTCAGGAGAAAGGTCTGAGCTTGAGGAACTAGCATGGACACAATCAGCCTACAGGTCAGAGCCAAAGTAGTGAGGGCTAGATAAAATGTACACATTCAGAACACATGTACACAGGGAGGGGAACATCATACACTGGGGCCTGTCGGGAGGTCGGGACCTAGGGGAGGGATAGCATCAGGAGAAATACCTAATGTAGATGACGGGTTGATGGGTGCAGCAAACCACCATGGCACATGTATACCTATGTAACAAACCTGCACATTCTGCACATGTACCCCAGAACTTAAAGCATAATAAAAAAAAAAGAAAAAGAATAAGAGGAAGGAAGGAAGGAAGGAAGGAAGGAAGGAGAAAAGAAAAGAAAAAAGAGAAGGTGGAACACAAAAGACACAAAAGCAGAGAATTATCTCAGTGGATTTCATCTGAGGCATATTAAACACTAAACAAAAAAAAAGTACCCATTCAACTAGTATTTATTAACACCCTATTGTTTGCCAGACACTGAAATAAGTCATAAGGCTAAAGCAGAAAACAGGAAAGAGAAGGTCCCTGCCCTCAAAGAGGTTATATTCTGAGGAGGAGAGTCAGAATACACACACACACACACACACACACACACACACACAAACACACACACACATACACATACATAATGAAAGGAAAATATTAGCTAGTAAAAGCACTGAGCAAAGAATTGAATTAGGGTATGATGTAATAGACACAAGCTATGTAGTTCCTTTTTCTTTGCTCAGGAAAGAGTTTGAAAAGCATAAGATGGAGCTGAAGACAAGGTGCAGGGACCATTTTTGGGCTGAGCACAAATGAGCAGCCCCAAGCACAGAGGGCTCAGCACCCAGCACCAAGCATGTCATATGGATCGAGACATCTAGACTCTTGGTCTACGCTCTCATTTGAAGGCCATGCCATCACCTCCAAACTAGAACCCCCAGGAACAACTCTAATGGTTCATTATTTCATTTAGTAACTATATGTATTGAGCCCAGCAGTAGGGAATGCTGCAGGGAACAAGACCATTGAGTTCCCTGCCCTCAGAAAGCTCACATTCGAATAGGAGAAGACACACACAGCACACACACATAGACACCCCACCCCCAAGTAAACAGATCTCTAAATAAAATAACTGCAAGTTGTGCTAAGTGCTGTGAAAAATATAAACAAGTGGCTAAGAGTAACAGCAGGTGATCTACTCTAGATAGGATCTAGAAAGCCCCTCTGAATGAAAGCCCCTCTGGGAGTTGACATTTGAGATGAGTCCTAGAGTGTGCCATGCAGAGGATGGTGGTGACTGCATTTCAGGCAGAGGGAACTTGGTGTGCATAGGCTCAGAGACAGGAAAGAGCTTGATGTGTTTGAGAAACCCAAAGACAGTCAGTGAGGCCAAAAGGCAGGGCTGCAGAAAAAGAGGTGATGACACTGGAAATACAAACAGACTCACATCACTCAAGGCCTTGCTGGCTGCAGTCAAATGTTTGGATCTTATTGTGAGGACAATGGCAAGCCACTGAAGGATCTTTCAAGCCAGGCGAAACCTGATCTGAGTTTCATTTTAAGGAATTTCTGGGACGGGGAGGTCCTTCTTTTTGAGCATGCAGCTCCTTGAGGCCACCCCTCCAATCACAGTGTAGGGGCCCTTCATCCCACCCACAATTAGGGTCAGGCCTCCATCTGCAAAGCAACTTTTCCTCCTTGGATTGCCTGCCTGGCCTAAGTGCTTCCCAAAAAGCCCTATAAACT
>NW_026657866.1:0-4519 GCF_009828535.3 Hylobates moloch | reverse complement strand
AAACATGCCAAATTGTAAAGACCATCAAGGCTAGGAAGAAACTGCATCAACTAACAAGCAAAATAACCAGCTAACATCATAATGACAGGATCAAACTCACACATAAGAATATTAACCTTAAATGTAAATGGGATAAATGCTCCAATTAAAAGGCAAAGACTAGCAAATTGGATAAAGAGTCAAGACCCATCAGTGTGCTGTATTCAGGAAACCCATCTCATATGCAGAGACACACATAGGCTCAAAATAAAGGGATGAAGATCTACCAAGCAAATGAAAAACAAAAAAAGGCAGGGGTTGCAATCCTCATCTCAGAAAAAAAGAGAATTTAAACCAACAAAGATCAAAAGAGACAAAGAAGGCCATTACATAATGGTAAAGGGATAAATTCAACAAGAAGAACTAACTATCCTAAATATATATGCACCCAATACGGGAGCACCCAGATTCATAAAGCAAGTCCTTAGTGACCTACAAAGAGACTTAGAATCCCACACAGTAATAATGGGAGATTTTAACACCCCACTGTCAACATTAGACAGATCAAGCAGACAGAAAGTTAACAAGGATATCCAGGAATTGAACTCAGTGCTGCACCAAGTGGACCTAATAGACATCTACAGAACTCTCCACCCCAAATCAAGAGAATACACATTATTTTCAGCACCACACCACACCTATTCCAAAATTGACCACATAGTTGGAAGTAAAGCATTCCTCAGCAAATGCAAAAGAACCGAAATTTTAACAAACTGTCTCTCAGACCACAGTGCAATCAAACCAGATCTCAGGATTAAGAAGCTTTGCTCAACTACATGGAAACTGAACAGCCTGCTCCTGAATGACTACTGGGTACATAATGAAATGAAAGCAGAAATAAAGATGCTTTTTGAAACCAATGAGAACAAAGACACAACATACTAGAATCTCTGGGACACATTCAAAGCAGTGTGTAGAGGGAAATTTATAGTACTAAATGCCCACAATAGAAAGCAGGAAAGATCTAAAATTGACACCCTAACATCACAATTAAAAGAACTAGAGAAGCAAGAGAAAACACATTCAAAAGCTAGCAGAAGGCAAGAAGTAACTAAGATCAGAGCAGAACTGAAGGAAATAGAGACACAAAAACCCTTCAAAAAAATCAATGAATCCAGGTGCTGGTTTTTTGAAAAGATCAACAAAATTGATGGACTGATAGCAAGACTAATAAAGAAGAAAAGAGAGAAGAATCAAATAGATGCAATAAAAAATGACAAAGGGGATATCACCACCGATCCTACAGAAATACAAACTACCATCAGAGAATACTATAAACACCTCTACACAAATAAACTAGAAAATCTAAAAGAAATGGATAAATTCCATGACACATACGCTCTCCCAAGACTAAACCAGGAAAAGGTTGAATCTCTGAATAGACCAATAACAGGCTCTGAAATTGAGGCAATAATTAAGAGCTTACCAACTAAAAAAAGTCCAGGACCAGATGGATTCACAGCCGAATTCTACCAGAGGTACAAGGAGGAGCTGGTACCATTTCTTCTGAAACCATTCCAATCAATAGAAAAAGAGGGAGTCCTCCCTAACTCATTTTATGAGGCCAGCATCATCCTGATACCAAAGCCTGGCAGAGATACAACCAAAAAAGAGAATTTTAGATCAATGTCCGTGATGAATATTGATGTAAAAATCCTCAATAAAATACTGGCAAAACAAATCCAGCAACACATCAAAAAGCTTATCCACCATGATCAAGTGGGCTTCATCCCTGGAATGCAAGGTTGGTTCAACACATGAAAATCAATAAACATATACCAGCATATCAAGAAAACTAAAGACAGAAACCACACGATTATCTCAATAGATGCAGAAAAGGCCTTTGACAAAATTCAACAACTCTTCATGCTAAAAGCTCTCAATAAATTAGGTATTGATGGGACGTATCTCAAACTAGTAAGAACTGTCTATGACAAACCCACAGCCAATATCATATTGAATGGACAAAAACTGGAAGCATCCCCTTTGAAAACTAGCACAAGACAGGGATGCCCTCTCTCACCACTCCTGTTCAACATAGTGTTGGAAGTTCTGGCCAAGGCAATCAGGCAGGAGAAGGGAATAAAGGGTATTCAATTAGGAAAAGAGGAAGTCTAATTGTCCCTGTTTGCAGATGACATAATTGTATATCTAGAAAACCAGATCATCTCAGCCCAAAATCTCCTTAAGCTGATAAGCAACTTCAGCAAAGTCTCAGGATACAAAATCAATGTGCAAAAAACACAGGCATTCTTATACACCAATAACAGACAGAGAGCCAAACCATGTGTGAACTCCCATTCACAATTGCTTCAAAGAGAACAAAATACCTAGGAATCCAACTTACAAGGGATGTGAAGGACATCTTCAAGGAGAAATACAAACCACTGCTTAATGAAATAAAAGAGGATACTAACAAGTGGAAGAATACCCCATGTTCATGGGCAGGAAGAATCAATATCGTGAAAATGGCCATACTGCCCGAGGTAATTTATAGATTCAATGCCATCCCCACCAAGATACCCATGACTTTCTTCACAGAATTGGAAAAAAACTACTTTAAAGTTCATATGGAACCAAAAAAGAGCCCGCATCGCCAAGTCAATCCTAAGCCAAAAGAACAAAGCTGGAGGTGTCACGCTACTTGACTTCAAACTATACTACAAGGCTACAGTAATCAAAACAGCATGGTACTGGTACCAAAACAGAGAAATAGACCAATGGAACAGAACAGAGCCCTCAGAAATAATGCTGCATATCTACAACTATCTGATCTTTGACAAACCTGACAAAAACAAGAAATGGGGAAATGATTCCATATTTAATAAATGGTGCTGGGAAAACTGGCTAGCCATATGCAGAAAGCTGAAACTGGATCCCTTCCTTACACCTTATGCAAAAATTAATTCAAGATGGATTAAAGCCTTACATGTTGGACCTAAAACCATAAAAACCCTAGAGGAAAACCTAGGTGATACCATTCAGGACGTAGGCATGGGTAAGGACTTTATGTCTAAAACACCTAAAGCAATGGCAACAAAAGCCACAATTGACAAATGGGATCTAATTAAACTAAAGAGCTTCTGCACAGCAAAAGAAACTACCATCAGATTGAAAAGGCAACCTACGGAATGGGAGAACATTTTCGCAACCTACTCATCTGACAATGGACTAATATCCAGGATCTACAATGAACTCAAACAAATTGACAAGAAAAAAACAACCTCATCGAAAAGTGGATGAAGGATATGAACAGACACTTCTCAAAAGAAGGCATTTATGCAGCCAAAAGACACATGAAAAAATGCTCATCATCACTGGCCATCAGAGAAATGCAAATCAAAACCACAGTGAGATACCATCTCACACCAGTTAGAATGGCCATCATTAAACAGTCAGGAAACAACAGGTGCTGGAGAGGATGTGGAGAAATAGGAACCCTTTTACACACTGTTGGTGGACTCTAAACTAGTTCAACAATTGTGGATGTCAGTGTAGTGATTCCTCAGGGATCTAGAACTAGAAATGCCATTTGACACAGCCATCCCATTACTGGGTATATACCCAAAGGATTATAAATCATGCTGCTATAAAGACACATGTACACATATGTTTATTGTGGCACTATTCACAATAGCAAAGACTTGGAACCAACCCAAATGTCCAACAATGATAGACTGGATTAAGAAAATGTGGCACATATACACCATGGAACACTATGCCGCCATAAAAACTGATGAGTTCATGTCCTTTGTAGGGACACGGATGAAGCTGGAAACCATCATTCTCAGCAAACTATTGCAAGGACACAAAACCAAACACCACATCTTCTCACTCATAGGTAGGAATTGAACAATGAGAACACATGGAGACAGGAAGGGCAACATCACGCACTGGAGCCTGTTGTGGGGTGGGGGATGGGGGAGGGATAGCATTAGGAGATATACCTAATGTCAAATGACGAGTTACTGGGTGCAGCACACCAACATGGCACATGTATACATATGTAACAAACCTGCACGTTGTGCACATGTACCCTAAAACTTAAAGTATAATTTTAAAAAAAGTCAAGAAACAACAGATGCTGGCAAGGCTGTGGAGAAATAAACACTTTTACATTGTTGGTAGGAATGTGAATTATTTCAATCATTGTGGAAGATGGTTTGGCGATTCTGCAAGGATCTAGAACCAGAAATACCATTTGACCCAGAAATCCCATTACTGGGTATATATCCAAAGGACTGTAAATCATTCTATTATAAAGATACATGCACACGTATGTTTATAGCAGCACTATTCACAATAGCAAAAACATAGAATCAATCCAAATGCCCATCAATGATAGAGTGGATAAAGAAAATGTGGTACATACACACCATGGAATACTATGCAGCCATAAAAAGGAATGAGATCATGTCTCTTGCAGGGGCATTAATGAATCTGGAAGCCATCATCTTCAGCAAACTAATACAGGAACAGA
>NW_026657865.1:0-4519 GCF_009828535.3 Hylobates moloch | reverse complement strand
TGTTCATGTCCTTTGCCCACTTTTTGATGGGGTTGTTTGTTTTTTTCAAGGACTATCCATACATTAGGTCACAAAACAAGTCTTAAAAGATTTAAAAAATTAAAATACTATCAAGCATCATCTCTGACCACAATAAAATAAAACTACAAATCAACAACAAGAGGAATTTTAGAAAATAGACAAAGTCATGAAAATTAAACAATATGCTCCTGAATGATCAGTGGGTCAATGAAGAAATTAAGAATGAAATTTAAGAATTTATCAAAACAATTGATAATGAAAATGCAACTTACCAAAATCTATGAGATTCAGTGAAAGCAGTAGTAAGAGGGAAATTGATAGCTGTAAATGTCTTGAATGACCAGCAGCAATATCTAGGGAGTACAGCATGGGCCTTGAGGTCTGAGACATGCTGGCTTCAGAGGTTAACCAGAACATTCCCAGTTGTGGTGCCTATCATGAAAGACTTATATTTGAGAAAAGCAGAGAGAAAAGTAAAAGGAACTTTGTCTTGCACCTTAGGTACCAGCTCAGCCACAGTGTGATAGAGCAACAAGGAGGCTCTAGGAGGCCTCAAGTCCATGCCCAGGCTCTTGGACAGCATTTCTGGACCTTCCCTGGGACAGAAAGAAGACCACTGTCCTGAAGGCGGAGTCCTAGGTTAGGCAGCATTCATCACAAGCTGATGAAAAAGCACATAGGCTTTTGGTGAACATCGGTGGTTCCCTGGCAGAACCCCCTGTGAAGTGGTGTTGGTAGTGGCCACAGGAAAAGGCTCTTATGCTTGTGGAAAGGGAAGGGAAGAGCAGGAATGACTCAATATTTTAGCTTGAGTGCCAGATTAGATGCAATAGAGTAGAATATCAGGTAAATTTCTAAGGATTTTACTCCAAATTCTGGCCCCCAGACAGCATCTCTAGAAATGCCTGGGGCCTGGGTGAACTTGCTTTCCAGAAGGGAAGCACCTCTGGCAAAGCCCAAGGTCCTGTCTGTCCCAGCACAGTCCCAGTGGTTGTGTCCACAGAGGGGCTTGCATCATCAAAGCCCCTGTTTCAGGTGACCCAACATAGAGAGACTCGGTTTGTTTGGGAGAAAGTAAGGGGGAAATAAAAAAAGAACCTCTGCCTAGTAATCCAGAGAATTCTTCCAGATCTTATACAAGACCATCAAGATGATACCTCTACCAGTCCGCAAAAAGCACAACAATATTGGCCTTGGGGCCCAAGTCCCTTCAAATACCTGAATACACTTCCCAAAGAAGACAGATAAAAACAAGCCCAGATTGTGAATAATACAATAAATACCTAACTCTTCAATGCCTAGACACCAATGGACATCTACAACGATCAAGGTAATATGAGAAAACATGACCTAACCATATGAACTAAATAAGGCACCAGGGACTAATCCTGGAAAAAAACAGATGTATGACCTTTCAGACAGAGAATTCAAAATAACTATATTGAGGAAACGCAAAGAAATTCAAAATTAAACAGAGAAGAAATTCAGAATTCTATCATATATATTTAAAAGGAATGAAATAATTCAAAAGAATCAAACTAAAATTATAAAATTGAAAAATGCATTTGACATGCTAAAGACTACAATAGATTTTCTTAATAGCAAAATTGATTAATCAGAAGAAAGAATTAGTAAGCTTGATGACAGGCTATTTGAAAACACATAGAGGAGACAAAAGAAAAATGAATAAAAAGCAATGATGCATGCCTACAAGATCTAAAAAAATAGCCTCAAATGCCATCTCTAAGAGTTATTGACCTTGAAGAGGAAGGAGAGAAGGAGATAGGGAAAGAAAGTTTATTTATTAAAAGGAATAATTTTAGAGAAGTTCCCAAACCTAGAGAAAGATATCAACATTCAAGTATACAAGGTTACAAAACACCAAGCAGATTTAACCCAAAAACAACTACCTCAAAGCATTCAATAATCAAAATCCAAAAAAAATGAGGATAAAGACAGGAAGCACCAAGAGAAAAAAATAGCATAAAGTGGAGCTCCAATACATCTAGTAGCAGACTTCTCAGAGGAATCCTTATAGGCCAGGGGAGAGGGTCATGACATATTTAAAGTGCTTAATGAAAAATCTATTACCCTAGAATAGTATATCTCATGAAAATATCTCCAAGCATAAAGGAAAAATAAAGATCTTTTCAGACAATAAAAGCTGAGAGATTACATCAACAATACACCAGTCCTATAAGAAGTGCTAAAGGAAGTTATTCAACATGAAAGAAAAGGATGCTTATGAGCAAGAAGAAATCACTTAAAGTACAAAATTTACTGGTAATAGTAAGCATATAGAAACCACAGAATAATATAACACTCTAATTATGGTATGTAAACTACTCTTGTCTCAATTAGAAAGACTAAATATTGAACCAAGCAAAAATAGTACCTAAAACATCTTTTCAAGGCATAGAAAATACAATAAGACATAAAGAGAAACAACTGAAATAAAAAAGTAGGGTATGAAGGTAAAGTGTAGTTTGTATTTTTTTTACATGTTTGTCTGTTTATGCAATCAGTATTATGTTGTCATCAGTTTATACAATGGGCTATCAGGCAGTATTTGCAAGCCTCATAGTAACATCAAATCGAAAAAGCATACAACAAATACATAGAAAATAAAAAGCAAGAAATTAAAGCATACAAGAGAAAATCAACATCACTAAAAGGAAGATACGAAGGAAAGAAAGAAGGAATAGAAGACAGCAAAACAACTAGAAAACAAACAAAATGGCAGAACTAAGTCCCTACTAATCAAAAATAACATTGAATATAAACGGACTAAATTCTCCAATCAAAGGACATAGAGTGGCTGAATGGATAAAAAAACAGGACTGCATGATCTGTTGGCTACAAGAAGCACACTTCACCTGTAAAAATACACATAGGTGGAAAATAAAAGAAAAACATATTCCATGGCAATAAAATCCCACAAAGAGATGGAGTAGCTATACTTATATCAGACAAAATAGATTTCAAGACAAAATATGAAAATACACAAAAAGGTCATTAGAAAATGATGAAAGGTTCAATTCAGCAGGAGGATATAACAATTTTAAGTATATATGCACTCATCACTGGAGCACCCAGATATATAAAGCAAATATTATTAGATCTAAAGACAGAGATAGATCCCAAAACAAGAGCTGGAGACTTTGACACCCTAGTCTCAGCATCAAGCAGATCTCCCAGACAGAAAATCAACAAAAATCATCAGACTTAATCTGCACTGTAGAAAAAGTGGACCTAGCATATATTTAGAGAACATTTTATCCAACAGATGCACAATACACATTCTTCTCTTCAGTATATCGATCATTCTCAAAGATAGACCATACAAAGGCCACAAAACAAGTCTTAAAACATTCAGAAATTTTTGAAATAATATCAAGCATCTTCTGTGACTACAATGGAATAAAACAAAAAATAATGGGGAATTTTGGAAACTATACAGATACACGAAAATTAAATAATATGCTCCAGAATAACCAGTGGGTCAATGAAGAAATAAGGAAGAAAACTGAAAAAATATTTTGAAAGAAACAATGATGAAAACACAACAAACTAAAACCTAAAAATACAGAAAAGGAAGTACTGAGAGGAATGTTTCTAACTATAAGTACCTATATCAAAAAAGAAAAAATATTTCAAATAAATAAGCTAATGTTGTGTCTGAAATAATTAGAAAATCAAGAGCAAACTAAGCACCAAATTAATAGAACAAATAAATATCAGAGTAGAAATAAATGAATTTGAAATAAAGAAAATACAAAAGATCAAGGAAACAAAAAGTTGTTTTTCTGAAAACATGAACAAAATGAACAAGTCTTAAGCCAGACCAACAAAAAAATAGAGAAGAACCAGACAAATAAAATCAGTGTTGAAAAAGAATACATTTTAACTTATACCGTAAAATTTGAAAGGATCATTAGTGGCTACTATGAGCATATATATGCGAATAAATTGGAAAATCTAGAAGATATGAATAGATTTCTAGCCATATACAACCTACCAAGATTGAACCATGAGGAAATCTAAAACATGAACAGAGTAATAACAAGTAATGCGATCAAAGCCATAATAAAAATGTTCGCCAATTTAAAAAAAAAAAAAGGCTCATGACCCAATGGCTTTATTGCTGAATTCTATTAAGAATTTAAAGAATAGCTACTAGCAATCTTACTCAAACGATTACAAAAAATAGAGGAGGATGAAATACATCCAAACTTATTTTATCAGGCCAATATTACGCTGATACCAAATCCAGATAAATACACATCAAAAAAAGAAAAATACAGACCAATATATCTGATGACTATTGATGCAAAAATCCTCCACAAAATACCAGCACACTGCATTGAAAAACATATTAAAAAGATAACTTATCATTACCAAGAGGGAATTATCACTGGGAAGCAAGGATGTTTCAACATATGCACATCAATTAATGTGACACATCATATCAGTAGAATGAACAAAAAAGCAATATGAT
>NW_026657864.1:0-4519 GCF_009828535.3 Hylobates moloch | reverse complement strand
AAAAAAAAAAAAACGGAGAGAGAGACCGGTTTCACCACGTTGCCCAGGCCAATCTGGAACTCCTAGGCTGCAGTGATCCACCGCGCTCGGCTGCCCAAAGGCTTGGGATCACAAGCGTGAGCCACCACACCAGGCCGATCTGTTCCTTTCCGATTAATAAAGTGGGCCGGGCGCGGTTGCTCACGCCTGCAATCCCAGCACCCCGGGAGACCTAGGTAGCCAGATCACCCGAGGTCGGGAGCTCCAGGCCATCCGGAACAACATGGAGAAACCCCGTCTCTACCCTCCCCAAAAAAAAAAATTGGCCGGGCACTATGGCTCACGCCTGCAATCCCAGCCACTCGGGAGCCTGAGTCAGGAGAACCATCCAAACCGGGGAGGTGGAGGCCACGGCGGGCCGAGACCACGCCACTGCATTCCAGCCTAGGCAACAAGAGTGAAATTCCGCTCTAAGAAAAAAAAAAGAGAGAGAGACCGGTTTCACCATGTTCCCCAAGCCACTCTGGATCCCAGCTCAAGGGATCCCCTGCACTCGGCCGTCCAAGGTCCTGGGACTACAAGCGTGAGCCACCACGTCAGGCCGATCTATTCCTTTCTGAGTAATAAATTGGGCCGGGCGCGGAGGCTCTCGCCTGCAATCCCAGCACCCCCGGAGACCTAGGCGGGTGGATGACCCGAGGTCGGGAGCTGCAGGCCAGCCGGACCAACATGGAGAAACCCCGTCTCTACCAAAAAAGAAAAAAAAAAAATTTGCCGGGCATTATGGCTCACACCTGCAATCCTAGCCACCCAGGAGGCTGAGTCACGAGAACCACCCAAACCCGGGAGGCAGAGGCTACGGCGGGCCGAGACCACGCCACTGCATTCCAGCCTGGGCAACAAGAGCGAAATTCCGCCCTAAAAAAAAACAGAGAGAGAGAGAGACCGGTTTCACCATGCTCCCCAGGCCAGTCTGGAACTCCTAGGCTTCAGTGACCCACCGCGCTCGGCCGTCCAAGGTCCTGAGACTACAAGCGTGAGCCATTACGCCAGGCCAACCTATTTGTTTCTGATTAATAAATTGGGCCGGGCGCCGTGACTCACGCCTGCAATCCCAGCACCCCGGGAGGCCTAGGCGGGCAGATCACCCCAGGTCGGGAGTTCCACGCCAGCCGGACCAACATGGAGAAACCCCGTCTCTACCAAAAAAAAAAAAAAAATTAGCCGGGCATTATGGCTCACAACTGCAATCCCAGCCACTGGGGAGGCTTAGGCAGGAGAACCACCCAAACCCGGGAGACGGAGGCCACGGTGGGCCGAGACCGTGCCACTGCATTCCAGCCTGGGCAAGAAGACCGAAATTCTGCCCTAAAAAAAAAAAAAGAGAGAGAGAAAGAGAGATCGGTTTCACCACGTTGGCCAGGCCAGTCTGGAACTCCTAGGCTCCGCTGATCCACCAAGCTCGGCTCTCCAAAGTCTTGGGATTACAAGCGTGAACCACCATGCCAGGCCGATCTATTCCTTTCTGATTAATAAATTGGGCCGGGCGCCGTGGCTCACGCCTGCAATCCCAGCACCCCGTGAGGCCTAGGCGGGCGGATCACCCCAGGTCGGCCCGACCAACATGGAGAAACCCTGTCTCTACCCAAAAACAAAAACAAAACAAAACAAAAAAAATTAGCCGGGCATTGTGGCTCACACCTGCAATCCCAGCCACTCGAGAGGCTGAAGCAGGAGAACCACCCAAACCCGGGAGGCAGAGGCCACGGCGGGCCGAGACCAGGCCACTGCATTCCAGCCTGGGCAACAACAGCGAAATTCCGCCCTAAAAAAAAAAGAGAGAGAGAGAGAGAGAGACCAGTTTCACCATGTTACCCAGGCCAGTCTGGAACTCCTAGGCTCCAGTGATCCACCGCGCTCAGCTGTCCAAAGTCTTGGGATCACAAGCGTGAGCCACCACGGCCAGGCGGATCTATTCCTTTCTGATTAATAAAGTGGGCCAGGCGTGGTTGCTCATGCCTGCAATCCCAGCACCCCAGGAGGCTGAGACGGGCAGATCACCTGAGGTTGGGAGTTTGAGACCAGCCTGACCAACCAACATGGAGAAACCCCGTTTCTACCAAAACAACAACAACAACAACAAAATTAGCCAGGCATGATGGCTCATGCCTGAAATCCCAGCCACTCCAGAGGCTGAGGCAAGAGAACCACCCAAACCTGGGCTGCAGAGGCCGCGGGGAGTGGAGACCGTGCCACCGCACTCCAGCCTGGGCAACAAGAGCGAAATTCCGCCTAAAAAAAAAAAAAAGAAAAGACAGAGACCAGGTTTCACCATGTTGCCCAGACCGGATGGAGTCTTGCTCTGTCGCCCAGGCTGGAGGGCAATGGTGCCATCTCGGCTCATGGCAACCTCTGCCTCCTGGTTTCAAGCGATTCTCCTGCCTGTGCCTCCCAAGTAGCTGGTACTACAGGTGTGCGCCCACATGCCCGGCTAATTTTTGTTTTTTTCTGGTAGAGATGGGGTTTTGCCACATTGGCAAGGCTGGTCTTGAATTCCTGATCTCAGGCAACTCACCCACCTCGGCCTCCCAAAGTTCTGGGATTACAGGCGTGAGCCACTGCCCCCAGCCAAAAAACATTCTTAAATGGCATGATTCAATTGAATGCATGGCGTGGGGTAATGCCTCACATTTTTACAGCACCTCTTTACTTTTGAAAATATTTCACGTGCATTTTTAAATTTGATTCTTAATATAACACTGTACTGTATTAGCACAATTTTACAGGACACGAAATATATTTCAGACAAGGTGAGTAACTTCTCCAATATTAAATAATAAAGTGCTACTGTGTTCTTCCTTTCTGTGGGAGCACAAGAACATTCAACAGAATTTTCACTAAAGAGGAGCTGTAAGTATATTAGTAGGAGTGGGAAGTGGAAGTGTCATCTATTTTTTAAAAGGTGGCAGATCTACAATTTTTAGCGAGAAACGGGGAGAAGGAAAAGCCAAAACAAATGAACTCATTTATTTAAAAACATTATCAGCATTACCCTGAAAATTATCAAAATCTTATTTGCTATATCAATATATTTTTGGAAGCATTTTATGGAAGTATTCTTGATAGAATTTTAATGCATTTAATGCATGCTCTTTTTTTCAGGTGTCCAAACAGAAGTGCACTTTTTGCTATAGATTGATATTTCTCTAAGCCTGCTTCCCACACCAATATCAGCCTCACTAGCATTTTTTAAGAATAGTAATTTTACTTTCTAGTAACATTAATTTTTAGTGAAAACCTACTAAGCAAGCAATTTTTAACTCTTACAAATCAGTATTTTGTAGATAAAAATTATTATATAATTTTAGAAACATGATTCCAAAGAACATAACGTGTTATGTTGTCATAGACCTGAATATATTTAGACTTTCTATAAAATATAGGAATGCAGTAACAAAATTATATTTATGTTTAGCAATTTATGTTTCAGTTTTGTATCTTATTCGAAAATGAACCAGACATTTAGTGAGTATATATCACTTAATTTAACACAACAAAATTTTAAGATTTTAAATTAAACAAAAAGCATATTCATATACTTTATCTATTTTATAGTTTTCTGATTTATGTCTTTGACAATTATACCTAGATACTTATGAAAACTCAGATATTAGATAAAGCAAGTCATCATATGAAGTTTTTTCTGTTAACCATTCTTATAGCCTGTGAATGTCAAGTGTTTTCCTAAATAAGAAACTTAAAGTTATTTGCACGGACATTTTGCTGATAACTCAAAAGATGTAGCTGTTTTTATTAAACAAGCAGTATTAAATTACTCTCACATATCAAAGATTTACACAGACAAAGATCATTCCATTTCTAGGCAGACTTTATAGTTTTATAAACTTTGTGTCAAATCCTGACACCTTGAAGCATCTAGCAGTGACAAATATAATCCTGTCTGGCCTGTAAACCCTAGAAAAAAATGGATGCCAATGACTTTGTATCTTTGTATTTTTATTTGTACTTTTATTTCATCACCAAATGTAAAAGCAACTTATTTATTACAGATTTACTTAAGCCATGTGAACTAAAAGGGATTTAGGTTTATCACTACATATTTTATATGAACAGGCATCTGTCTAAACCAATCTGAATAGAATTTTGTAAGGGATTTCTGGCCCTCTACCCCAGATTGTCCACGTAGGCACAACATATACCATAAAACATGTACATATGTATAAACATACCTAAGCCATATACACACATAACAAAAGATCTTATAGCTTTCATTCTAGAATGTTAGTCATGAGATATTAATACACATACTAACTTATAATAGACAATTGGTTCCAAATTATATATCTGACAAAATAGGACCTGTTTACGTGACTAAATTCCATTGCCCCTATAGATAGTCTTACAAAGTCTGTGGACAAACATTTTAGATACAACTTACTTTTGAATCTCATTTACCCTTTCTCCCCATGTCATTTTTTTTCATTGCAAGTGAGTTTTGGGCTAAATATTCATTGTTTAC
>NW_026657863.1:0-4520 GCF_009828535.3 Hylobates moloch | reverse complement strand
ATGCTGGCTGGTTATTTTGCCCATTAATTGATGCGTTTTCTTCATAGCATCTATTGTCTTTACAATTTGGCATGTTTTTGCAGTGGCTGGTACTGGTTGTTCTTTTCATGTTTAGTGCTTCCTTCAGGAGCTCTTGTAAGGCAGGCCTGGTGGTGACAAAATCTCTCATATTTGCTTATCTATAAAGGATTTTATTTCTCCTTCACTTATGAAGCTTAGTTTGGCTGGATACGAAATTCTGGGTTGAAAATTCTTTTCTTTAAGAATGTTGATTATTGGGCCCCACTCTTCTGGCTTGTAGGGTTTCTGCTGAGAGATCTGCTTTTAGTCTAATGGGCTTCCCTTTGTGGGTAACCAGACCTTTCTCTCTGGCTGCCCTTAACTTTTTTTCCTTCATTTCAACCTTGGTGAATCTGACAATTTTGTGTCTTGGGGTTGCTTTTCTTGAGGAGTATCTTTGTGGTGTTCTCTGTATTTCCTGAATGTGAATGTTGGCCTGCCTAGCTAGGTTGGGGAAGTTCTCCTGAGAATATCCTGAAGAGTGTTTTCTAACTTGGTTCCATTCTCCCCGTCACTTTTAGGTACGTCAATCAAACGTAGATTTGGTCTTTTCACATAGTCCCTCATTTCTTGTAGGCTTTGTTCATTTCTTTCCACTCTTTTCTCTCTAAACTTATCTTCTCACTTTATTTCATTAATTTGATCTTCAATCACTGATATCCTTTCTTCCACTTGATTGAATAAGCTATTGAAGCTTGTGTGTGCTTCACGAAGTTATCATACTGTAATTTTCAGCTCCATCAGGTCATTTAAGCTCTTCTCTACAGTGGTTATTCTGCTTAGCCATTCGTCTAACCTTTTTTCAAGGTTTTTAGCTTTCTTATGACGGGTTAGAACATGCTTGTTTAGCTCAGAGAAGTTTGTTATTACTGACCTTCTGAAACCTACTTCTGTCAACTAGTCAAACTCATTCTCCATCCAGTTTTCTTCCCTTTCTGGCAAGGAGTTGTGTTCCTTTGGAGGAGAAGAGGCATTCTGGTTTTTGGAATTTTCAGCCTTACTGCTCTGGTTTCTCCCTATCTTTTTGGTCTTATCTCCCTTTAGTTTTTGATGTTGGTGACCTATGGATGAGGTTTTGGTGTAGATGTCTTTTTTGTTGATGTTGATGCTATTCCTTTCTGTTTGTTAGTTTTCCTTCCAACAGACAGGACCCACAGCTGCAGGTCTGTTGGAGTTTGCTGGAGGTCCTCTCCAGACACTGTTTGCCTGGGTATCACCAGTGGAGTCTGCAGAACAGCAAATATTGCTGCCTGATTATTCCTCTGGAAGCTTCGTTCCAGAGGGGCACCCACCTGTATGAGGCGTCTGTTGGCCCCTACTGGGAGGTGTCTCCCAGTCAGGCTACACAGGGGTCAGAGACTCACTTGAGGAGGCAGTCTGTCCATTGTTGGAGCTCAAATGCCATGCTGGGAGAACCACTTCTCTCTTCCGAGCTATCAGGCAGGGACATCTTAGTCCACAGAAGCTGGCTGCTGCCTTTTGTACAGATATGCCTTGTCCCCAGAGGTGGAATCTAGAGAGGCAATAGGCCTTGCTGAACTGTGGTGGGCTCCACCCAGTTTAAGCTTCCCTGCCACTTTGTTTACACTGTAAGCATAGAACGGCCTACTCAAGCATGAGCAATGGCAGATGCCCCTCCCCTGCCAAGTTCCAGTGTCACAGGTCAATCTCAGACTGCTGCACTAGCACTGAGCAAGGCTCCATGGGTGTGGGACCTGCCGAGCCAGGCATGGGGGGGGGGGAGTCTCCTAATCTTTTGGTTGTGAAGACCCGTGGGAAAAGTGCAGTATTTGTGCAGGAGTGTACCATTCCTCCAGGTACAGTCATTCATGGCTTCCCTTGGCTAGGAAAGGGAAATCCCGTGACCCCTTGCACTTCCCAGGTGAGGCGATGCCCCACCCTGCTTCGGCTCACCCTCCATGGGCTGCACACTCTGTTCAACCAGTTCCAATGAGATGAACCAGTTACCTCAGCTGGAAATGCACAAATCACCCGTCTTCTCTGTCGATCTCGCTGGGAGATGTAGACTGGAGCTGTTCCTATTTGGTCATCTTGGAAGCAACCTAGTTATTTATCATGAAACACATTTATTCTTCTATTCTCAAGATTCCTCAATAGTGGTGATAGAGTTAGAACTTGAACTCAGGCTTCCTAACTCCAGAATCAGTGTTCCTTACATTTAATTATGCTTCATGTGTAATTTATTTCTGCTTTTTAATCATGCACGATTATATTGGCAAATAACAATAGCACACAATTATTAATGTTCATGGAGGAATAGCCATGTTCAAAGATCTTGATATCACATTATCTCATTTAATCTTAACAACATTTCAAAGATATAGGTGTTATTTTCCAGGTGAGGAAACTGAGGCTCAGTGATATCATGTAATTTGTGCAAAATTTCACAGATAAAAAATTGTGAGAACAGGATTCAAATTTCGATGTCTGACTGACTTCAGTGCCTGTGCTCATAAATACTACCTTATTCTGTTGTTTTAAAGGATACTTTTGACCTACCTTGAGTGGAACATGTGATTTGGCTTGTGTCCCAAGGAAAAGGGATAGTCTCCATAAACAGCAGTACTTTATGACTGACAGAAAGCATCTATGAAATAGACGAATGAATAGAAGAAGGGCAGTCTGTGTTTGGACAATTTAAATCTTTCTGTTGGAATCAACCTGCTTCCAAGAAAGATGTAACTCATAGTCTAGCCTCACTAATATATGTTACACTCCTAATTCAGACCATAAACCTGAGAAAATATATGTGGAATGAATGGCCAGATGCTGCAGAGACTAGAGATTCTAAGTAGTGAGGGAAGGTGGTGTTATACACCGTTCTACAGATACTTAATATCAGTTTGTAATCTTACAAACAGGAATACCACAGACCCTGAATACAGAAAGGCTTACCATAGAACCATTGCATTGGTAAGTTCTAGTTGCTGCATTAATTCACGATTAATGGTGTAACTATATTAAATGTGAATTCATAGAAGTTTATAATGGGAAGATGACCTGGAGGACTTTTTCCAAGTCCTAGACTTATTCTTTTAGAGGAATATTAACAAACTACTACCGGCTCAGAGGACAAAAAGTCAAATTACAAAAGAGCAGGACACCACAGCCCATGAAGAATGGCAGAAATGGGGCTGTTTGGTGAGAGGAAGTAACTTCAAGGTCCAAATTAATATTCTCGGCCAGGCTCGGTGGCTCACGCCTGTAATCCCAGCACTTCAGGAGGCCAAGGTAGGTGGATCACCTGAGGTCAGGAGTTCAAGACCAGACTGGCCAACATGGTGAAACCCTATCTCTATTAAAAATACAAAAATGAGCCCAGTGTGGTGGTGGGTGCCTGTAATCCTAGCTACTTGGGAGGCTGAGGCAAGAGAATCACTTGAACCTGGGAGGCGGAGGTTGCAGTGAGCCGAGATCACTCTACCACACTCCAGCCTGGGTGACAGAGTGAGACTCCATCTCAAAAAACAAACAAACAAACAAACAACAAACAAAAATTGATATTCTCATTCTTGACTCTTCCCTCTCTCTAACGCCCATGTTCAGTCACCAATCATGTAGTTGTATCTCTTGAATATCTCTTGACTATCTAATAAATATTTGAAGATGATAAAATAAAATAATTCACAAAAAGAAACCTGAATAGTTCATTAGTATATAAAAATTTATTTATAAAAGCAATTTTATAAATAAAATTTTATAAAAAAATTTATTTATAAAAGCAATGGCAACAAAAGCCAAAATTGATGAATGGGGTCTAATTAAACTAAAGAGCTTCTGCACAGCAAAAGAAAGTACCATCAGAGTGAACAGGCAACCTACAAAATGGGAGAAAATTTTTGCAACCTAATCATCTGACAAAGGGCTAATATCCAGAATCTACAATGAACTCAAACAAATTTACAAGAAAAAAACAAACAGCCCCATCAAAAAGTGAGTGAAGGACGTGAACAGACACTTCTCAAAAGAAGACATTTATGCAGCCAAAAATCATTATGGCCATCAATCAGATAAAAATCCAGAGAGTAGCATATAACAAAACTTTTAAAATTGGTGAACCTAAAAGTCAAAACATTGTCTCAGGGATCTAGAACTAGAAATATCATTTGACCCAGCCATCCCATTACTGGGTATATACCCAAAGGACTATAAATCATGCTGCTATAAAGACGCATGCATACGTATGTTTATTGCGGCACTATTCACAATAGCAAAGACTTGGAACCAACCCAAATGTCCAACAACGATAGACTGGATTAAGAAAATGTGGCGCATATACACCATGGAATACTATGCAGCCATAAAAATGTTGAGTTCATGTCCTTTGTAGGGACCTGGATGAAACTGGAAATCATTATTCTCAGTAAACTATCGCAAGGACAAAAAACTAAGCACCGCATGTTCTCACTCACAGGTGGGAACTGAACAATGAGAACACA
>NW_026657862.1:0-4521 GCF_009828535.3 Hylobates moloch | reverse complement strand
CTTTCTGTGCCTCAACTTCCTCATTAATAAAGATGACAATAGTAGCTATCTCATAGGACACCATCGTGATGCTTAAATGAGAAGCTATGTATTTAGAATAGTTTCTACAGCAACTCAATAATTGTAAGATTTTTGTTTTTTGAGACAAAGTCTCATTCTTTTGCCCAGGCTGGAGTGCAATGATGTAACTATAGCTCACTGCAGCCTGGAACTCCTGGGCTCAAGCGATCCTCCATCTCCAGCCTCCTGAGTAGCTGGGACTACAGATGTGCACCAGCATGCCCAGCTATTTATTTAACAATTTGTGTAGAGTAAGAATCTCACTTTGTTGCCCAGGATGGTCTCAAACTCCTGGCATCGAGCAATCCTCTCACCTTAGCCTCCCAAAGTTCTGGGATTGCAGGTGTGAGCCACTGCACCCAGCCAGATATTATAATTGTTACTATTACTACTACTTAACAAAAACATTTTAATTAGGTAAAAGATACAATTATACTACTTTGTAGGATGGCTTAAACAGTAGGTCACATTTTAATACTTCTGACATTGAATGCCACTTATTATTAACCATAAGTAGCATTTTAAAAATTATGTTATTGATATATAAAATAGTGGGGCATCACACAATCCATGAGACCTTACAGTAAGTAGAATATGGTATACTCAGCAGGTCTAGGGCAGTTCTAGGCATATAACTGGCACATAAATACATTTTAGTTCTTAAAGGTACTATGGGGAAAGAGCACTGAAATGACAATAATGCATTTTTAAGCAAATTCCTTGATTTTCAAACAAATTGAAGCCAAAGGAAACTCATGATTCAAATGAATACGTATGGCTCATTTTATTCAATACTTATACTTACAGAATATATGCAAATAAGACTTTCCAATGATTAATATTAGTATTTAAGACTGATAAACTTTTGAAAGGGCAGTTAAAGGTTATCTTCTACTATTTTCTAACTTCAGAAATGCTTTTGTTTGAATGGTGGGAGACAAAGTTTCAAGGAGATTAAGTCCCAATATTCCCATTTTAAATCTCTCAGCTTGTGCAGGCAGGGAAGGTAAACATGAAGTTTTTAAGGATAGAACGGTCCTGAGAGATAGAATATGTCTCCTACATAACAGGTACTCAGGTTATGTTCCGTGAATAAATGCTATGAAAGAATGGATAATACAGCTGGGGAGTTCAACATTTTACAATAAACTCCTATCAAGCAATATTTTTGCAATAGTAATTACTTATGTTATCTTCATTTTTAAAGAACATACTTTATCTATCATTGTTTGCATAAATTGAATGAATATATAAGAAAACATATGTACGTAACAAAACATATAGATAATAAAATCTGGAAACAGATAAAAACATTCCCTTTTTACTTCTGAAGTAGCTAAAAGTTCGAAGAAGATAACAATACACACAATAGTGATAAAAAAATAGAAAGTGAGAAATTATTTGTAATATTCTAAGATTCATATTCCTTCCCAAGGATTATTCCTTAATATTAATAAACTTTACTAGTTTTCTATATGCTCACTGCAGCAATCATATCAGAAAAAGGAAAACACAAATGCTCAGAAATGACAAATTTTATATTTTGTACATATTTTTTGCTAAAACAAGACCATAGTATTTGTGTGTATGTATAATTTAACTCATTTTCTTTCCTCACTAGCTATAACAAAACACACCTTCGCACATCAATGTACTTGTGTATCTACTGTGCCACCTGCGATGGTCACATATTTCCATCCTATGGATGCAACTGAAATTTATAGGATCCATTCTATGGGTTCTTTTAAAAATAAGTTGCGAAAGATAAAGCGCATGCATCTTTATTTCCTAAGGGTGTAATAGTATAATGGAATTGATGGGTAACGGCATACATATTTTTTAAATGTAATATTTACCAACGTATTTGAAAAGTAATCAAGCAACTTAAGACTTTAGGCAGGAGTGTAAAACACCCTCAACAAATATTGTGGCTAGAACACTGTTTCATTCCTCTTTTAATTTAAATTCTTAGACCAGAAATGTGAAGGAGTTTTTCCTGCATACACAAGTAACTTGTAGATCTGGGAAAAAGTATTTGCCCAATTTTAGACTTTTTGAAGATTTGACTGGAAAGAACTCCCTGTAAAATGAAAATGTACTTTTCATCTAATGTGTATATATATATATAAAAGATTATATCTGTTATATACATATATGGTATATCAGTAATATATATCATACAATATATAATAAACAATAGGACGGGCACCTTAGCCCATGCCTGTAATCCCAGCACTTTGGGAGGCCGAGGCAGGCAGATCTCACTTGAGCTCAGGAGTTCGAGACCAGCCTGGCCACCATGGTGAAACCCCTTCTCTACTAAAAATAACAAAAGTTAGCCAGGCGTGGTGGCAGGCGCCTGTAAATAGCAGCTACTCGGAAGGCTGTTTATTTGAATCCTGGAGGCAGAGGTTGCAGTGAGCCGAGATTGCGCCACTGCACCCCAGCCTGGGTGACAGAATGAGACTCTGTCTCAAAAAACAAAAAACAAAACAAAACAAAAAAACCCACCTTAATTCAACACTGGCCATAGGACAAAATTTTAAAAGCCTTTGAGCTTAACATTCAAGACTTTCCAAAACTGACCAGTTTACTCTCCCTCAACACAGGGTAGACTGCCTCAAGTCCATCAGCCAGGCCACTTCCACGCCACACCCGTTTCATCCTGAGCCTGGCGCAGGGCTTCCCCCTCCTTTGAATGCCCGAGTACTTGAATTGCTACTTGCCTTTGGGGATTAAATCAGAAGCCCTATGGAATGCTAAGAAAACGTGCTGTGTGCGCTCCCCCTATGCTGACTGAGGAAGCACTTCCAGCTCTATGCCTGTTACAGCTATTTTATTTTATTTTATTTATTATTATTATTATTATTATTTTTTTTTGAGACAGAATATCACTCTGTTGCTCAGGTTGGAGTGCAGTGGCGTGATCTCGGCTCACCACAACCTCCGCCTCCCGGGTTCAAGTGATTCTCCTGCCTCAGCCTCCCTAGTAGCTGGGATTACAGGCATGCACCACCACACGGCCCAGGTACTTTTGTATTTTTAGTAGAGACAGGGTTTCTCCAAGCTGATCAGGCTGGTCTCAAACTCCCGACCTCAGGTGATCCGCCCACCTCAGCCTCCCAAAGTGCTGGGATTACAGGCGTGAGCCACTGCGCCCGGCCAGAGGCAGAGTCTTGCTTTGTTGCCCAGTCTGGTCTTGAACTCCTGGGCTCAAGGGATTCTCCTGCTTTGGCCCCCCAAAATTCTGGTATTACAGGCATGAGCCACCGTGCGTGGCCAGAACACACTTTAAACTTTGAGTGGGGACTGAGGAATTTGTATCCCAACTCTGTGACTTATTCGCTGTCCCCTAACACTGCCACCCATTATCCAACAAGTTACTTAAGCTGTACTTTCTCCCTCTGTGAAGGGTATAACAGTCCTATAATTTCTTGAGTTATTGGGTTATTGTGCATATTTCATGAGATGATGCAAGTATAGCCCTTGGGAGCCTCCCTGATTGGTAAGCTTTGTATTTGTATTCTTTCTCATAGTGCTTCACTTAGTAACTGATCAGTTGCCACAGTGTATTCTGCAATGAGTCTTTTATTAAACAGTACACATGAAGACATTGCTGAGAGAGCTAAAATCTTGCCGTGCTTCTATGTGTGCTCTTTGTTTACGAACAGAATCAAAGCCAGCTGCTACCACACGCTCTTCTGGAGGAGGAAGTGGTGGCGGTGGAAAACAAGGTGGCAAGAAAGATGCTTCTCACTGGTGGTCCAGGTTCCCGAAGGTTTGATGCTATACGTTGTGTGAATTTCGAGGTTATGATGGTGGCCCAGAGAAGGCTGGGAGGCATTAGTGCAGTGTTGGAGGGATTATGTGTCTCACAGAGCATAGATCGTATTGTGGAATTTCATTCTTCACAGAAGCTGTCTCCCTCTCTGCCTAGGGTGACGTTCCATGGGACGACAAGGATTTCAGGATGTTCTTCCTCTGGACTGCTCTGTTCTGGGGTGGAGTCATGTTTTACTTGCTGCTCAAGAGATCTGGGAGAGAAATCACTTGGAAGGACTTTGTCAATAACTATCTTTCAAAAGGAGTAGTAAGTATTTTATGGGATTGGTGGCTGTTGTGGTTCAAAGGTGAAATTCATCAGATTAGACCAAAGAAGTGACAGTCAGCAGGTTAACCTGGCTCGTCCATTGTAAAATCATTACTTTCACTCAGATTTTTCTAATGCTGAGAAGTACTGCAACCAGAAAACCCGTGTTTTGACCTGGTGTCCTCACATTTACCCCCAAATTCTTTTATTTCACTACCTCCCAGAACTGGGTTTTGGAACCACTGCTTCTGACCATGGTCTTTGGCAGTCCTCTGCTTGCGCCCTTTTCTCACGTGCCCTCAGCTGCCCCTGCTCTGTGCTGTCGTGTGCCAGCCTCTGCCCTTGCTCTGTGCTGTCGTGTGCCAGCCTCT
>NW_026657861.1:0-4521 GCF_009828535.3 Hylobates moloch | reverse complement strand
TGCACCACACTCCCTCCCTACCTTCACCCCCTGCTCCCTCTCCTCCCATCACCCAAATGCTGTCTCCCCCACCCAACAGCTTTCCTTCCCGAGGGAGAACTAGCAGCTCCCTGCTTTGAGCCAACTCTTCTGTCCCACCTTCCCTATGGGCAGGGAGTCCCAGATGAAACCTAGGGTGTTCTTATGGATTTGCACTAAATGATAACTCTGCTCTGTCCATGGTGGCCCTGGGGCCCCTGCTTCCCATGTTTGCCTCTCAGTGAATAATGAGCTAGGTAACGGTGAACTCAGAGATGAGGATTTTTCTACTTTTCTTTTTGATGTTTTTTGTTGCTTTGTTTGTTTGTTTGTTTTTGAGACAAAGTCAGTCTCACTCCTTCACCCAGGCTGGAGTGCAGTGGCATGTTCTCAGCTCATGACAACCTCTGCCTCCCGGATTCAAGCAATTCTCGTGCCTCAGCAGCTCCAGTAACTAGGATTAGAGGCGCATGCCACCACGCCCGCTAATTTTTCTAGTTTTAGTAGAGATGACTTTCACCATGTTGGCCACGCTGGTCTCAAACTCCTGACTTCAGGTGATCCACATGTCTCAGCCTCCCAAAGTGTTGGGATTACAGGCAGGAGCCACCACTCCCGGCCTATCCTGAACATTTTGAAGCTGACGCCAGAGGTATAAAGCCCAGCCTCTCCCCACTGACCATGTGGAGGCTCTTGCTGGGTAGTCTCTCAGCCTGCAGGAGCCAGGGATCTGGCCTCAAGTGATGCCCCAACAGTGGGCGACTTCCCAGTACTGTCAGGAGAATCCCAAGTCTAATTCAAAGTTGATTTTTTACTAGAAATGAATGATAGACATGGTCTCCATTGCTCAAGGCTCTGGGAAGATCTAGACTAGAGTAAAGGATCATTGACTTCTACCCACACCTGTAGGCCTCAGTTCTCCCTCTGGTCCATAGTTGCCATGGTAACCCCTTACCCCAGGGGTCCCTAGAGTCTTCTGCATCACCACAATTCTGGGGTCAACAGAAACGGAGAGGTGAGAGGAGACTCCCCTGCCCTGGCTGGTCCCACTTGTTCCTGGCAGTAAACTGTCTGGGGAGCCTCACCACCCCTGTGCCCACCTGCGGAGTTATGCAGTGGTCCCCAACTAGGGCTCCTGCCACCCTCTTTCCTATGGGAGGCTGGAGACTTCTTCCATGGCTGCAAATCCACATCTAAGTCCCCAGAACTGGCTAAAAGGCCCTGTCATGGGGGCTGCCTGTCCCAGCTGACATTGGAGGAAGGATGGTGGGGGAGGCAGAAAGCTACATGGAGCTCAGGGACCCTCTTCCATTCCCACCTGGCTCCTCCCCTTTGCTGGTGCTGGAAGGAGCAGCGGAAAGTGGTGACTCCACCCTCTCTTGGCCCCATATTTCTCAGAGCTGGTATCATTGATGACACCCCTCTTAGATCCTCTCACAGGCCTGCCTGGAAAACAGCCCACAGCACAGTGCCCTCCCAGCAGATGATGAATCTGGGGTGCTGGTCCGGTAATGCTTCAGGAATGACAGGAGAAAAAGGAGCTCTGTCTTCAGCTCTGAAAGAGGGGAGATGGCAGGGCCCCAGCATTCACATCCTAGGCCACAGGGGTGTGGGTTTTCAATGTTGGCTGCCAACACCACAGCCAACCACTTCTAGAAGCGTTTGCTTGTTTGCTTGCTTGTGTTTCTACAGTGTCCAGTGCTAGATGCTCTTAAACTCAGGGTGGGGGAAGACTTCAGTGCCTGAGAGGGTGTTCTTTCCTGCTCTCATCTCTGGGGGCGTCTGACGCTTGTGACCTCCAGATGATATTGAAATAGCCCCAAACCTCGGCACCAGGAGACAGGAGGCTCAGTCCTTGCCTTCTCTGCCTTTGCCTTGTCCTGCTATGAGGTTTCCACAAGACACCCCATGCCACTGGGCCATTCTCACCTGGGAGCTGAGAAAGAACAATCTGCCCCTTATGGAACGACAAAATAAGGCAAAGGGCCGCTTGTGTCGGGGACAGGATACCTGCACTCAGAGGGATTTAGAAGCTGAAATAACTAGGTTGGGAGCGGTGGCTCACACCAGTAATCTCAGTACTTTGGGAGGCCAGGGAGGATGGATCACCTAAAGTCAAGAATTCGAGACCATCCTGGCCAACATAGTGAAACCCAGTCTCTACTAAAAAAAGTGCAAAACTTAACCTGGCATAGTGGTGGGCGCCTGTAATCCAAGCTACTTGGGTGGCTGAGGCGGGAGAATCACTTGAACCCAGGAGGTGTAGGTTGCAGTGAGGCAACATCATGCCACTGCACTCCCACCTGGGCAACAGAATGTGACTCCATCAACAACAAGAAAGAGAAAGGAAGGAATGAAGGAAGGAAGGAAGGAATGAAGGAAGGAAGGAAGGAAGGAAGGAAGGAAGGGCAAAAGAAAGAAAGTGAAAGAAATTAAATAACTAAATAACTGAGTAGCTCCACACTACCTGCTCTGGAGAAAGGACTGTTGTAGTTGTTGTTGTTGTTGTTGTTGTTGAAATGGATTCTCACTCTGTCACCCAGGCTGGAGTGCCGTGGCGCGATCTTGGCTCACGGCAACCTCTGCCTCCTGGGTTCAAGCGATTCTACCTCCTCACCCTCCCGAGTAACTGGGATTACAGGCTTGCACCACCACACCCAGCTACTTTTGTATTTTTAATAGAGATGGAGTTTTGCCATGTTGGCTAGTCTGGCCTTGAACTCCTGACCTCAAGTGATCCACCCACCTCAGCCTCCCAAAGTGCTGGGATTACAGGCATGAGCCACCGTGTCCGGCCTGGAGAAAGGACTTTAAATGACGCAATGTGGGAAGAGCAAAGTTGTGGAGATCTGCTGCCCTGGCTGAGGTAGCTCATGCAATCAGTCTCTCTGAGCCTCAGTCTCCTGATGTGTGAAATGAGACGATAATCACACCTCCTACACAAGACAAGTGGCAGGTCAGACGTGACAATGCACAGGCAGGCCCTTGGCAACTGGATAAGCTCTATACAGGTCTGGAAAGGAGGAGGAGACAAAAGAGGACGGGCTTCCATGGCTGGATAGGGCATCTTTTAGCGTGATGTGTTCTGAGTTCCAAAGCTGGGGAAGAGACTCAAATCTTCAAGAGCTCTTCTAACTTTGAGATTCTCTGATGGTTTCAGGGCTATGGGAGGAAGCCCTTGTGGTCCGTGTCTGTTCCCGGGATTTCTGTTTCTTGGTTTGTATGCCTGCTACAGGTCCAAGGGGCTAGGGCAATTCCTTGAGTCTGGGTTCTTTGTCCCCAGGAACCTGGCGGAGCCCCCCGGCCCGCCCACCAAGTCTCAGGGAGAGGGGAGAGCAAAGTCTGGGGTTGGTTCCCTCTGGTGGTGAGTGTTAGCACTGCATCCAGCTGCCTCAGGCGGGCCCGGGAGTCCTCAGCAAAAGTGGAATTCAGGAGTGAATGGTGCTCAGAACCCCCACAATCTATTGGCTGTGCTTGGCCCCTTTTCCCTACACACATATTCTGTCTGGTGGGCTGAGGTTAAACATGCGGGGAGGAGGAAAGGAACAGGATAGAGAGTGGGATGGGGTCGGTAGGGGTCTCAAGGACTGGCTATCCTGACATCCTTCCCCGCGTTCAGGTGGGCCACCATGGCCTGCTGCCGGAGGGCACCCACCTGACCCTTAAAGAGAGAACAAGTTGGGTGGTGTCTCTGGCTGACACTCTGTGCACAACCCTCACAACGCTGCTGACGGTGGGAAGGGAAAGATGACGAGCCAGGGGGCATGATCCCGGCATGTGTGGGAGGAGCTTCTAAATTATCCAGTAGCACAAGCCCGTCAGTGGCCCCATGCATAAATGTACACAGAAACAGGTGGGGTCAAGCAGGGAGAGAGAAGGGGCCAGGGTATAAAAAGGGCCCGCAAGAGACCAGCTCCAGGATCCCAAGGCCCAACATACCCAACCACTCAGGGTCCTGTGGACAGCTCACCTAGCTGCAATGGCTACAGGTAAGCACCCCCAAAATCCCTTTGGGCACAATGTGTCCGGAGGGGAGAGGCGGCGCCCTGTAGATGGGATGGGGATTCTGAATGTGAATATCGCCATCGAAGCCCAGATATTTGGCCAGCCTCTGAATGTTCCTGGTCCCTGGAGGGACGGAGAGAGAGACAAAAACAAGCAGCTCCTGGAACAGGGAGAGTGCTGGTCTCCTGCTCTCTGGCTCCCTCCCTTGCCCTCTGGTTTCTCCCCAGGCTCCCGGACGTCCCTGCTCCTGGCTTTTGCCCTGCTCTGCCTGCCCTGGCTTCACCAGGCTGGTGCCGTCCAAACCGTTCCGTTAGCCAGGCTTTTTGACCACGCTATGCTCCAAGCCCATCACGCGCACCAACTGGCCATTGACACCTACGAGGAGTTTGTAAGCTCTTGGGGAATGGGTGCGGGTCAAGGGTGGCAAGAAGGGGTGACTTTCCCCCACTGAGGAAGTAATGGGAGGAGACTAAGGAGCTCAGGGTTGTTTTCTGGAGC
>NW_026657860.1:0-4521 GCF_009828535.3 Hylobates moloch | reverse complement strand
ACAGGGTGCCTGGCTGATTCCCGGGGAGGCTGTGGGCCCTCAGGCAGACGCTGTTCTGTGTCAGCGCTAGGTTTGGCCGGGGATGCCCCAGAGAACAGGACAGATGGAGCAGGAGTGGGCATTTAGGGAGCAGTGACAGAAAGAGTTGATGAGGATGGAGTGAGGGCACGAGGCAAAGCGCCCAGTGTGGCATTGCGTGCAGCAGCGCTGCCCTGCGAGATGCCTTTACCTGGGCCCAGGGAAGGAGCAGGTGTGTGGGGCAGGAGCTACCTGCAGAGGGAGTGGTGTTAGATTGGCGGCCGCCAGTTCAGGGAGGAGCTGACAGAGTCCCTGTGGGGAGCACGGAGGGCGTTGAGGACTTGGGCCGAAGTGACCCTGGTGAGGGTGGACCCTGCTGGGCTGTGGGTTCTGCTGAGGGAGGTTGGCATCCCCTGGGAAGGCTCCATGCTGGGACGGACTCTGTCGCCCTCTGGTGGACAGGGAGGGAAGTGTGAACGGCAGCAATCCCAGGCCAGGCTGCATGTTTTATTCCACATGGATCTGCACAGTTCACATGAGGTCAAACATATGTTATGTTACAGCTCCGTCACCTTCCAGCCCCATCAGTTCCAGTCTCTGTGGCTCTACATTCACTGTTCTCCCTCTTTCACAATCAGATGTCCCAAACCCAGATTTTTGTCACCTTCTGTGAGTTTGTGTTTGTGTGCAGTAGGCGGCACTGTGTATACCCTGGGGGCAGTGATGTCTGGGGCTGAGCACTGCACGTAGGCTTGGGAGCAGAAGAGGGGCTAGCAGGGTGGGAAGATCAATGTCGGGGGGGCAGGGACAAGTCATTTTCATTTTCTCACTCCCAGGCACCAGAACCTAGGATTCTGACTCCAGGGCACAGTACCACACCCGGCTGGTGTCCCTGGATGTCATGATGCTCATAGTGTCATGTTGCCTTGGCATTCATTTTTTAAGGTGTAAGTTTATTTGCCTCAAATCAGAAGCAGGGCTTCGTCACCATGGCAGTTTTCAATACTGTATCTGGTTCAAGTGGCTCCAGTTGGTGGCCAGAGATAAAATCTTAGAGGCATCTTTCCTGCTTGGTGTGCTGGGCTCTCCTCTCTCCAGCTGTTTTCTTTAAACTGATCATTCTGACATTCGCCCTCACATTTAAAGTGACCACCTCTCAGTCACAGCTTGAGCTCCTGGTCCCAGTGTTTGCTGGTTGCTTTAAACACATCCATTAAAGCTCCCTGCTGGAAACCTGTCAGATAACACCCTGGACTTAATAAAGCCATTGGCTTACCGGTCTCTTCTCTCCTCCCTGCCCGGGCTCACTGACCTCTGTGTCTGTGGTCTCCAGGTGTGCCGAGTTCTCCCCAGTGTCTGTAAGTAGTAAAAAATACTTACATTTTCACATTATGCTTGTATCATTGTAGCCTCACATGCCATCCAGGGCCTGACATTGAGGCTGCCCTATGGGACCTGTGCTGGCTGAGCCCCTGCTGGAGGTCTTGTTTTGGGGCCTTTGGTTCTCCTGGGGACAGGAGCTTCCAGCTAACTTGATTAAAAGACTGATGCATTTCATTGAAAACACTGGGTCGGTTGATGTATTCATGGGCTTCAGCTGCCATAACAAACACCTTAACTTGGGTGGATTAAATAATAGAAATCTGTTTTTCACAGTTCTGTGAATATTGTGCTATTTCAACCACTTTAAAATGCACAATCCAGTGAAATTAACCACATACAGAGTGTTAAATTACCATCACCACTATTTTTCCTAGGAAATTTTTATCATTTTAAACTGAAACTTTGTATCTTTTAAGCAATAACTCCCTGTATGTTCCACCCTAGACCTTGATCATCTCTGCTCTGTCTCTATGAATTTGCCTATACTTGATGTTTCATATAAATGGAATTATACAATTATGTTATTTTGTTTCTGATATATTTCACTTAGCATAATGTTTCCAAAGTCCATGCATGTTCCAGCGGGTGTCATAGCTTCATTCCTCTTTATGGCAGATTAACATTCTTTTGTATGTGTCACCATATTTGCTTATTCATGTATTGATGAACACTTGGATCGTTTTCGTATTTTATCTTTTGTGAATAATGCTGCAATCAATATTCCCATGCAAGTGCCTGTTTGAGTCCCTGGATTTTATTCTTTGGGTATATACCTAGGAATGGATGTTGTTTCAAATGAGAATTCTATCATTAGCTTTTTGAGGAACAGCAAAACTCTTTCTCCTAGACGCTGTACATTTTCATAATCTCACCAGCAATGTATGAGGATTCCAAATTCTTCCTAATGCTGCTACTTGTTATTTAACATTTTAAAAGAATGGTAGCCAGTTTTGTAGGTGTGATGTGGTGTCTCATTGCAGCTTTGACTTTGTATTTTCCTAATGACTAATGATGTTGAGTATCTTTTCATGTCCTTCTTGACTATTTGTATATCTTCTTGGAAGAAATGTCTATTTGAGTCTTTTGCCCATTTATAAATTAGATGGTTTGCCCTTTTGTTATTGAGTTGTAGCTAGTTCTTTATATTATCTGGACATGAAAACTGCCTATATGTGGTTTGCAAATATTTTCTCTCATTCTGTGTCTATTAATTATTTTCTCGATAATTTCCTTTGATGCACAAAAGGCTCACATCTCGATAAAGCCCAATTTATCTATTTTTCTTGTTTCTCAGGCTTTTGTATCATATCTAAGAATCCATTGCACATTTGAGGTCATCAATATTTACCTCTATGTCTAAGATGATTTTATGGTTCTAGGTCTTATATTTAACTCACCGATCAATTTTTCAGAGAACTGTTTGATATGGTGGGCGGTAGAGTTATCTAAATTCACTGCTTGGCATGTGGTTATCTATTTGTTTCTGCACTATCATTTGAAAGGAGAATTGTTCCTCCATTAAATTGTCTTGACACCCTTTTTAAAGAGTAATTGACCATAAGTGTGAGGATTTATTTCTAGACACCCAACTCTATCCCTTTTGTCTTCATGTGTATTCTTTTGCCAGCAGCTTCTGTTTTAATAATTGTACTCCTTTGTGAGATTTCAAATAAGAAAGTTCAAGTCTTATAATTTATTTTGGCAAAATTGTTTTGGCTATTCAGGGGTGCTTTTTTGAAAGGTGGGAAGGCCAATATTTCACAACTGGGAAAGCCTTTTCTGTCTTCTTCGGGGGAAATTTGGGAGAAACTTTTAAGAAACTTTATCTAAGTAGGTAAACTGTCACCACTTTATTTGCTGAATTCCTATGTTAAAGTGTGCATTGCCCCTTGTGGAAGAATTGTGAGACCCTGGAAGCACCTGCCCACGTGGTGAGAGACAGTGAGTTCTATGATGAGGGGCAGACAGGACATTGTTTTTGGATACAGTCTTGTTGGGGGAGTTGAATTTGTCTCTACTTCTTTATGTCTCTGTACAGTGGGTGTAGGGACCAGCCCCACAGGGTCAGTGGGTTTTTCTCCCTGTGTGTGGAGACAAGAGATTGTAGAAATAAAGACACAAGCCAAAGAGATAAAAGACATGTGGGCCCAGGGGACCACTACCACCTAGATGTGGAGACCGATAGTGGCCCCGAATGCCAGGCTGCTCTGATATTTATTGGATACAAGACAAAGGGGCAGGATAAGGAGTGTGAGCCACCTCCAATGATAGGTTAAGGCCACATGGGTCATGTGTCCACTGGACAGGGGGCTCTTCCCTGCCTGGCAGCTGAGGCAAATTGTGAGAGGAGAAAGAGAGAGAGAGCTTACACCATTATTTCTGCTTATTAGAGACTTTTGTACTTTCACTAATTTGCTACTGTTAACTAAACGGCAGGGCCAGGTGTACAGGATGGAACATGAAGGTGGACTAGGAGTGTGACCACTATAGCACAGCATCACAGGGAGATGGTTAGGCCTCCGGATAACTGCGGGTCGACCTGACAAATGTCAGTCCCTCCACAAGAGGTGGAGGAGTAGTCTCCTCTAAACTCCCCCGGGGAAAGGGGACTCCCTTTCCCGGTCTGCTAAGTAGCGTGTGTTTTTCCTTGACACTGAGGCTACCACTAGACCATGGGCCGCTTGGCAACCTGCGTCTTCCCAGACGCTGGAGTTACCGCTAGACCAAGGAGCCCCCTAGTGGCCCTGTCTGGGCATAACAGAAGGCTCGCACTCTTGTCTTCTGGTCACTTCCCACTATGTCCCCTCAGCTCCTATCTCTGTATGGCCTGGCTTTTCCTAGCTTGTGATTATAGAGCGAGGATTATTATAATATTGGAATAAAGAGTAATTGCTACCAACTAATGATTAATGATATTCATATATAATCATATCTAAGATCTATATCTGGTATAACTATTCTTCTTTTATGTTTTATTATACTGGAACAGCTCGTGCCCTCGGTCTCTTGCCTCGGCACCCGGGTGGCTTGCCGCCCTACCGGCATGGCCGATTTGCCCCTGAGGACAACCGTCTGCTGACCCATAGTTTCAAACAGTCAGAATTTCCTGGCTTCTCTAAG
>NW_026657859.1:0-4523 GCF_009828535.3 Hylobates moloch | reverse complement strand
TGGGACCCTCCAAGCCAGGCGTGGGATATAATCTCCTGGTGTGCCTTTTGGTAAGATCATTGGAAATGCACTGTATGAGGGTGGGAGTGACCCAATTTTCCAGGTGCCATCTGTCACAGCTTCTCTTGGCTAGGAAAGGGAATTCCCTGACCCCTTATATTTCCCGGGTGAGATGATTCCTCGCCCTGCTTTGGCTCACACTTGGTGCACTGCACCCACTGTCCCGCACCCACTGTCCAACAAGCCCCAGTGAGATGTACCTGGTACCTCAGTTGGAAATGCAGAAATCACCCGTCTTCTGCATCACTCATGCTGGTAGCTGTAGACTGGAGCTGTTCCTATTCAGCCATGTGCAGATGAGATTAAGTTAAGCATCTTGCAATGGCAAGGTTATCCTAGGTGGGCTCTAAATGCAATCACAAGTATCCTTTTAAGAGGGAGAGATGACACAAAAGATGAGACCACAGAAGCAGGATGCTACACTGCTGGCTTTGAAAGTGGAGGAGGGGTCCACAAGCCAAGGAATGCTGGAAGAGGCAAGGGACCAGACTTTCCTCTATAGCCCCTGGAGGGGGTGTAGCCTGCTGACACATTGATTTTGGCCTAATGAAACTGATTTCACAAATCTGACTTCCAAAACTGTAAGAGAATGAATGTATGTTATTGTAAGCCAGGGAGTGTGTGGTATTTGTTATAGCAGCCATAGGAAACTAATGTAGATAGCTGAGTCCTTCCTGGCTAAAATGATGTTGGAATGGCTTCCAGTACCATTTCCATTGCCCACTGTGTCAACCCACCAGCAAAGTAACAGGAAAGGAGAGAGCCAGTATGTTAGCATGATATGAATTCTGTCATATAGAGTCTAGCACCAGAACTATGTATGCAGTGTAGCAAAGTTTGAAATGTAGATAGCCAGAAGTCAGTCTGGGTTAAAGCAATTCCATTTTTCAAGCTTGTAAAATTGTTTTCATTGATTTCTACTCAAATTGGAAATTCTTTCCTATTGTCAACATGTTTGATGATGCTTAATATCAGCTACAAATTCACTATACCTTTTTTTCTTTTTCGCTGGAAAATGTATAAAATAGAATGTATCTGAATTTCCATGTAGGGCCGAAGCATGCTGTCATAATACAAACAGTATGCAAATATCTCTCTCTTTCTGAGTGTGTGTGTGTGTATGTATGTGTGAAGTCATATGTTTTATGCTTTCCTATATATCAGATTATGTTTTGGCATTTCAGAGGCTCTGTGTCCTGCTACAATCCTGTGGTTCCAGATGAAATGGCAAACACTATTGCCAGCAATGTGATAAAACAACCAAAGAAAGTGTTCAAGTGACCCGACTCATAAAATTCACCAATAAGTCAATATATGCTGTAAAATAGTTATTATAAGGGTAGCTAAGAGTAATTAATATGAGTAATTCTATAGCTTAACACAGTGAAGTATCACTTTTAAATGTGTTTGAATTTCTCATGGGTGAGGGTTAACAAACTCTGACCTGGGGACCAAATCCAGCCTACCGTTTTTTTTTGTAAAAAGTTACATTGGAACACAGTCCCATCCATTTATTAACTTACTGTTTATCACTGCTTCTGTTCTAGAAAAGCAGAGTTGAGTAGTTGAAAAAAAAAAGACTGTGGCCAGGCACAATGTCTCATACCTATAATCCCAGCACTTTGGGAGGCCGAGGTGGATCGCTAACTGGTCATTAACTCCTGGGCTTAAGTGGGTGGATTACTTTAGCCCAGGCATTAGTGACCAGTCTGGGCCACATGGTGAAATCCTGTTTCTACAAAAAGTACAAAAATTAGCCAGGGGTGGTGGTGTGAACCTGTAGTCCCAGCTACTGGGGAGGCTGAGGTGGGAGGATTACCTGAGCCTGGGAGGTCAAGTAAGGCTGCAGAAAACTGAGATCATGCCACTGCACACCAGCCTGAGTGAAAAAGTGAGATCCTATTTCAAAAAAAAAAAAAAAAAAAAAAAGAAAAGAAGACTGTAATATAAGGCCCCCAATGTCAAAAATATTTACTATCTGATCCTTTACAAAAGCATTTGCTAACTCCTGCCCTTGTGTATGCTTTGATTTCAGATGAATTATATCTTATATGTTATATATGTGATATAGATCAGATATATATATATATCTAATATGTTATATATTTAAGAATTATTCACTATGCCACAAACTATAGATACAAAAGAAGTATCTCTAGGGAAAGCCAAAAACAAACATGGAAAGAAAGAAGGCCAGCAGAAGCTTCAAAATATCAAAAACTCTCTTACTGTGTGGCAATATAAACTAAAAACTGATGCTCAAAATCATGAACATAGGAAAAAGAATCAAGACAACCAAAAAATATGGTTAATAAAAATGAAGACAGAAGACATCAAGATGTTTATGAGAACCAGGGTCCTTTCAAACAGGAGGTAAAAAAGGAGTGAGAAGATGGGCATGGCAATGAAGAAGAACTTAATTTGCACACAGTCAACAGAGGGGGCAGGAGGGCCAACACGGCTGCATTTCTCCCATGTTATTTATTTTGGTAAGTACTGTCATCTTTTGTTATGAGCCATATTTCATTCAACAGTGTTTAATGATTTTTTTCCAAATCATTACTCCATAATATTTGCTGAGAATCAAACAGAACTTACAGTAGAAAAAAGAGACACTTTTAAATTAGATATTTTGGAAAAAAAATCATTGTGTGACAAGATAACCAAAGAGTAGTCAGCTAAAAGTATAGAAATGAAGTATTCTAAAAATGTGTCAGGCAGCTAATTAACACAATATTTTATTTTTCTAAAGATCTTGTAGTATTTGTCATCTTTATCACCTTTTAAAAGTTTGCATTTATTGTCACTTTTAAAAATTTTAAATAAATGTCCATTTTGTATCTAGCATTCTGTATCTTTATGTAATAGTATCTAATATTCTATATCTGTATCAAATATTCTGTATGTACTTTATATTCATATTCATCTTACTTTATTTATTTTTTTAGACAGGGTCTTACTCTGTCTTCCAGGCTGGAGTGCAGTAGCACAATCTCGGCTCACCACAACCTCCACCTCCCAGGTTCAAGCAATTATCCTGCCTCAGCCTCCTGAGTAGCTGGGATTACAGGCACACAATACCACATCCAGCTAATTTTTGTATTTTTAGTAGAGATGGGTTTTGCCATGTTGGCCAGGCTGGTCTCAAACTCCTGACCTCCAGTGATCCACCCCCCCTTGGCTTCCCAACGTGCTGGAATTACAGATGTGAGCCACCACATCCAGCCCCATTTTACCTTAATTTATAAGAATATATAATTATATTTATAATTTTATTCATTTTGTATTAATTTTTCTATTACTTAGATAAAGGCTAAATCTCTAGTTTCCTTTTTATTTTTCAGGTAGAGGATTTTAATTCACTGAGTACCTGATCATTTTACATACCTAGTCAAATAAATAATGAAATTTGAAGAACTAAGATTAAGTTTTAAAAATTCTTAAGTGCTTACAATCCATTGAAGAAAACAAAAATTGCTTAAGCAGTTTTTAAAACCTTGATAAGAGGTCATTGACATGATTTAAATGTGAAATTAGCTAATGTAAGTAGCAATTAGAATGAGATTTAGCTTATATATTTGGAGGTACAATGGAAAACTCTGGTGAGGACTCTTTTATTGCACACCAAGAGAAATATGAGAGAGAAAAATGAGTTGCATTTTTCTGTATTTTTCCTGAAGTGAAATGCTTTGCAACATCCTCAGAAAGAAAAAGAATACATGAGTAATATGAAAGAAAACTATATAAAGGATTTAATTATTTCTAAATTGCCTGGGATTTTTTTAGTGCCTGTTTTTTTTTTCAACAAGGAATAACTGTAGAAACTTTTATTTACTTATTTTTAAAGGAATGGTTACTATTCTTAGGAAAAGTGGCAGTAAATATAGTCAATAATGGTAATTATAATTTTATAAACTCATTCAAAAGTCTTGATTTTAAAGGTGATAGTAAAAAAATATATATCTATTTATCTTGTTCCCTGAAGAATGGTAGCACTCCTGACCGCTGAGAGGCTGTCCTCCTCGGCATAATTGATGGCCTTCAAAGCCATCATACTTCAGTATTCAATGTCAAAGATTTATTTCCATTTGCAAAATTTGCTTAGAACTCACCTGTGTTTACCTTTCCTCCTATGACTTATAATATTAACATCTACATAACAGAATCTCACTCACAGAATGTTCGAGCCACAAAGGTGCTCTGAGGCCCTCTGCCTCAACAGCCTCATTTCATAGATGAGAGAAGCTCAGAGAGGTGAGGACGCCTTCCAAAGCTCTAGCACTTGTTTCTAGACATGGAACCAGGACAGCCCTTGGCATTTCCCACCACACTTTCCTGCTTATTATGTGGCAAGAGCTCGTCTTTAACACTGAATTAGAATTATTGCACATTACATCGCATTCATCAAGGCCTACCCTTCAGGCAGTCTGATGTAACAGTCTGTTATAAGACATCTGAGAAAA
>NW_026657858.1:0-4525 GCF_009828535.3 Hylobates moloch | reverse complement strand
ACATGCACACGTGTGTTTATTGTGGCACTATTCACAATAGCAAAGAGTTGGAACCAACCCAAATGTCCAACAACGATAGACTGGATTAAGAAAATGTGGCACATATACACCATGGAATACTCTGCAGCCATAAAAATTGATGAGTTCATGTCCTTTGTAGGGACATGGAAGAAACTGGAAACCATCATTCTCAGTAAACTATCGCAAGGAGAAAAAAACAAACACCGCATGTTCTCACTCATAGGTGGGAATTGAACAGTGAGAACTCATGGACACAGGAAGGGGAACATCACCCTCCGGGGACTGTTGTGGGTTGGCGGGAGGGGGGAGGGACAGCATTAGGAGATATACCTAATGTTAAATGACGAGTTAATGGATGCAGCAAACCAACATGGCACATGGATACATATGTAACAAACCTGCACCTTGTGCACATGTACCCTAAAACCTAAAGTATAATAATAAAAAAAAGAAGATATTTCCTTTTTCACCATAGGCCTCAAAGCACTCACAAATATCCCTTTGCAGATTCCACAGGAAAAGAGTTTCCTATCTGCTCAGAGAAAAGAAATGTTTACCTCTGTGTGATGAATGCACACATTACAAAGCAGTTTCTCAGAAACCTTCTGTCTAGTTTTTAGGTGAATATATTTCCTTTTTCCCCATAGGCCTCAAAGTGCTCACAAATATCCCTATTCAGATTCTACAAAAAGACTGTTTCCAAACTGCTCAATCAAAAGAATGGTTCAATTCTGTGAGATTAGTGCACACATCACAAAGAAGTGTCTCAGAAAGCTTCTGTCTAGTTTTCATGTGAAGTATTTCCTTTTTCACCATAGGCTTCAAAGTGCTCACAAATATCCCTTTGCAGATTCTACAAAAAGACTGTTTCCAAAATGCTCAATCAATAGAACGTTTCAACTCTGTGAGATGAATTCACACATCACAAAGTAGTTTCTCAGAATCCTTCTTTCTAGTTTTTATGTGAAGATATTTCCTTTTTCACCATAGGCTTCAAAGCACTCACAAATATCCCTTTGCAGATTTTACAAAAGGACTGTTATCAAACTGCTCAATCAAAAGGATGGTTCAACTCTGTGAGATGAATGCACACATCACAAAAAAGTTTCTCAGAAAGCTTCTGTCTAGTTTTAATGTGACGATATTTCCTTTTTCACCATAGGCTTCAAAGCACTCACAAATATTCCTTTGCACATTCTACAAAAATACTGTTTCCAAACTGCTCAATCAAAAGAATGGTTCAACTCTGTGAGATGAATGCACACATAACCAGGAAGTTTCTCAGAAACTTCTGTCAAGTTTTTATGTGATGATATTTCCTTTTTCACCATAGGCCTCAAACTGCTCACAAATATCCCTTTGCGGATCCTACCAGAACAGAGTTTCCAATCTGCTCAATGAAAAGAAACATTAACCGCTGTGAGATGAACACACAAATCACAAAGCAGTTTCTCATAAACCTTCTTTCTAGTTTTTATGTGAAGATATTTCCTTTTTCACCGTAGGCCTCAAAGCGCTCACAAATATCCCTCTGCAGATTCTACAAAAACACTATTTCCAAACTGTTCAATCAAAAGAATGGTTTAACTCTGTGAGATGAATGCACATGTCACAAAGAAGTTTCGCAGAAAGCTCATGTCTAGTTTTTATGTGAAGATACTTCCTTTTTCACCATAGGCCTCAAATCATTCACAAATATCACTTCGCAGATTTTACAAGAACAGAGTTTCCAGACTGATCAAAGGAATGAAACGTTTAACTCTGAGACGAATGCACACATCACAAAGCAGTTTCTTAGAAACCTTTTTTATAGTTTTTATGTGAAGGTATTTCCTTTTTCACCATGGCCTCAAAGCACTCACAAACATCCCTTTGCAGATTCTACAACAACGGAATTTCCAAACTGCTCATAATTAGTTTTAGGACCAATATCAGCATTTAGACACACCACTTGTGGTGCAGCACACATGTATTATCCACACTGAAATTAGGAATTCAACTGAAGTTCATGTACAGCCTAAAGTGTGAATATTTGGGGGACCTTGTAGATGATCTAGTCACTTTATTTTGTAGAAAAGAAAACAGATTCAGGGAAAGGGCACGCATTGCCTAAGGTGACTCAGCAGCTTTGGCACAGAAACACAACACACCTAAGGTGATTAATCAGGTTTGGGGCAGAAACGCAATACAATCTCTGTTCTTTTGCTTCTCAGATCCAGAATTTTTTCACAATACTGAACTACTTATGTTTCTGATTCCTTATTTTTTATTTTTTAAATTTTGCCAGTATTGTCTTACAAAGATGCTATTCTTTACCCTAAATATTTAAATTCATTACCACTATTGTCTCTTTATAAATAAAAGTACTAGTTGTCATTATAAATGATTATTCAATCATTTTTCATTTTTGGGGGGTCCAGTAGAAAGTTAGTAATAAATAAACACTATCGGCCTTGGCAATCCAAGAGGAGCTCAGGTCCTCCAGGGCATGTCAGGAAAAGCCTAAATGACAGCTGTGCTGTGAGTGGATAGAATACAGCTCTCATACAGACTATTGAGTATTTGATGTTCTTCAACAATTTCATTAATCTTCAGTTGTTTTCCTCTTTGAAGTGAAAGTCTGCTACGACTTTCAAGTTTCTTTTGAAATAATTATAGATTCACAGGAAGTTGCAAAAGATACAGGGATGTCTTAGGTACTCTTCACTAATTCCAGTGGTGACATCTCACATAGCCATAGAGCATTATCAAAATCTGGAAACTGACATAGGTACAATTCAGAAAGCTTACTCAGATCGCAACCATTTTGTATGCATTCATTTTTGTGTGTGTGTGTGTGTGCATATGTTCTGTGCATTTTTATGTGGTGTAGATCTCTGTAACTACCACTTTGGTAGTCAAGATACAGAATGGTAGCTTCACCACCAGGATCCAACTTGTGATCTTTGCGAACACTCTGACACGTTTTCCTCCACCCCTTCCCCTTGGCAACCCCATAGTCTGTTCTCCATCTTTACAATTTTATTTCAATAATTTATATAAATGTAATTGTACAAAATCGTATTTTTAAAGGGAAAAAACAAGTCACAGATTGTTTTGTTAGCACTGTAAAATAGTCTTTAACATTCATTTGTTTTATGTTCTATTTGTCTCAAAAAATGCGCTTTGTTCTTTCTCATACTTTCTGATATCTGGATAGGAAATCAATACGAAACTAAACAATTCCATTCATTTTTTTCCACAGCTTGGTTTTCACTGTTGTTTCCTAACACTTATTGTTCCATTTACTCTTTCTCTCTGTTTTCCATCACATAAAAGTAACTTTGTGTTCTTTATCTCTTCTAGGAAAACTTGGTAATGAGTCTTTAACGTGAATCCCGGACCACTCTTGTTTTGATTTTGTGTTATGGGTGTTCTTTTGTGTGATCATTCTCATGGAGAGTCCTTGTGAAGCTGGGCTTTTCCAGTGGTTTGTCAAAATGGAAATAGATATTTAACAAACCAAACACAAAATGACCTTGTTCCAGGAATGCATCATTTCTGAGAAAACACTACCTCTTCCAACTAGAGATTGTGAATATTACTCATATTATCCTTTACTCCCTTTTATTAAAGCTGTATGTTTTTTACACATTTGTATAACTCAGGTAATGCAATGTGAAACTAAGTGATTGCCTACCAATTACAATTGATGTTAACGATGCTACTGGGAGGCCGCCCCTACAGTGGCTGTGCCATGTCTAGGGACTTGCTAGCTTTGTTAAGTTACATGGGATTGCCTACCTACTAAATGGAGGTGGGGGATGGGTCCAAGGACGCAGCGGCACCACCCCGCCCTGACGTGGAAGCCCCAAAGGGGGCCCCAGGCACCCCACCCCTGCGAGCCAGAGGCGGGCGAGTGATGGTGGATGACACTGCAGCATCCAGCGGGTCACTGACAGGGGTATGTGAACCCCAAGACCGTGGCAACAAGCGCTGCCAGAAGGGCTGTGGGGTGGGCTTCCGGCCCCGGACACGCCGCGAAGCGAGCCGGGTGGGCAGGGGGCGGGCGGGGGGCAGGTGGGCGAGGAGGACGGTGCCTCGGAGGGGTGTTGGGGAGGAGGGGCACTGGAGCGGCAGTTGGCTGGACGTCGGGCCGCCACCAGGGGTGGAAGGTGAACCACGGCGACCTGGACACACTCACCCACCCTCTCCCCGGTGGACCCTTCCTACTTGCCTTCCTCCCCCCCGAACAAGCCCCCACCATCGATGACGCATGACGATGACGATGGCACGGGGCCTTCCATCCCACCAGGGCCAACGAACCCTGCACCACGAGCTGCGTGAGGCTCGAGGCAGCCCCCAAGGGAGGAACCCGGACTGCAGTGGTGGCCACAGGAACTCGGACCCAGCCGGCTCTCTTCCCTCTCTGTTTCTGTGGGTGGCGGCACCACCTTCTCTCTCTTCCTCATAGCCAGGAGCCCCTCTTCCCCACACCACCCAACGCATGACCACACAGGGCCTG
>NW_026657857.1:0-4525 GCF_009828535.3 Hylobates moloch | reverse complement strand
GTATGCACTCTTTCCTGCTTTGCCTTGGAGAATGATTTTCAGATTCATTCACTGTTGTGTGTATTGTGACTTTGTTTTTATTATTGGGAAGTTTTCCATTTTATAGGTGTAGTACTGTTTGTTAGTTCATTCTCCTATTGAAGGACATTTAATTGTTTTTGTTTTTGTTTTTGTTTTGTTTTGTTTTGTTTTTTTCAGACAGGGTCTTGCTCTGTCACCCAGGCTAGATGCAGTCACCTGATGTTGGCTCACTGCAGCCTTGTCCTCCTAGGCTCAAATGATCCTCTGACTTCAGCCTTGTGTGTTGCAGGGACCACAGGCATGTCACCATGCCCGGCTAGTTTTTTGATTTTTTTGTAGAGACAAGGTGTTACTGTGTTGCAAGGCTGGTCTTGAACTCCTGGGCTCAAGTGATCCCCCCACCTTGGCCTCCCAAAGTGTTGGGATTACAAGCGTGAGCCACCGCGCCCAGGCTTTCTTGTTTTTGGCCGTGTAGAGCTGCCATGATTGTGCTGTGAACACGTACTTTAGTGAACATATGTTCTCCCTTTGGGTAAACACTTGGAGTGGAATTTGTTAGGTCCTGGAGTCAGTGTGTGTTCGTAGTTTCCCAAAGTGGCTTTGCCATTTACATTTGAACCAGGACTTTTGTGTGTGAGAATTCTAGCTCCTTCTTGTCCTTACAAAGCAGCTGGATGCTGCGTGTATGGAGCAGATCACATTGGGTTTTGTGAGAGCCATTAGCAGGGTTAACGATTTTAGGGACTTCACAGAAGGAGGCTGGAGAGCATCAGCAGAGGCAGCCTGGACCTTGCATCTGTAAAAAGAAGACACTGCTTGAAACTGCACAACTGAGTTGGGGTTTCCACCAGGGCAGGTGAGGGCCTGTGGGTAGGCGTGTGCGGTAGCCACAGAGGCTGGGATAGCTTGGCATTGGGGTCAGGCCTCCGCCAGCCTGTGTGCCTTCACACCTGCTAATGAGATCACTTGTAAACAATTTCCATTTATGAATTACGGGACATTGAAGCCAGAAAAGAAGCAGAGAAGGAAAAAGAAATTGATGAACAGGAAGCAAATGCCTCAACATTTCATAGAAGCAGGACTCCCCTGGATAAAGACCTTATTAATATGCGAATCTGTGAGTCTTCTGGCAAACAGTGTTCGCCTCTGGTTCAGCTCATACAACAGCTTCTTAGGTAAATCGTAGTAGCTGTATTGTATTGTGTTTTACTTATTTACTTTTTTTTTTTTTTTTTTGAGACAGAGTTTTACTCTTGTTGCCCAGGCCGGAGTGCAGTGGCATGATCTTGACTCATGGCAACCTCCACCTCCCAGGTTCAAGTAATTCTTCTGCCTCAGCCTCTCAAGCAGCTGGGATTACAGGCATGTGCCACCATGCCTGGCTAATTTTGTAGGTTTAGTAGAGATGGGGTTTCTTCATGTTGGTCAGGCTGGTCTTGAACTCCCGACCTCAGGTGGTCCACCCACCTTGACCTCCCAAAATGTTGGGATTACAGGCATTAGCCACCACACCTGGCCTATTTATTTACTTATTAATATATATACATATATTTTTGAGATGGACTCTCGCTCTATCGTCCAGGCTGGAATGCAATGTCACGATCATGGCTCACTGCAACCTCCGCCTCCTGGGTTCAAGCTATCCTCCTGCCTCAGCCTCCCGAGTAGCTGGGACTACAGGCATCTGCAACCACACCTGGCTGATTTTTGTATTTTTAGTAGAGATGGGGTTTTACCATATTGGTCAGGCTGGTCTCAAACTCCTGACCTCAGGTGATCCACCTGCCTTGGCCTCTCAAAATGTTGGGATTACAGGTGTTAGCCACTGTGCTTGGCCTGTATTGAATTTTAATAGGTGATTATTGGTTTTCATATTAAGATAGTGAAATCCAGCACAAGGATCTCAAAAATTTGTTTGGTGATTGAAGGAATATTCTGAAAATTACCTAGTATAGATTTTTGGATAAAGAGCAGACCCTTTTAAATATAGGTGAGAGGAGAAGTTGGAGGGTGTGATGATGTTCAAAAGTTTTTCACAGAAGAGAAATTGGGTGTGCAGTAAACCTGGAAAAAGATTCTTACTAATAAGCAGGTGGATGCAGATGAAAATCATCATGGAAGGTTATTTTTAAAACTGGTTGTATCATTGCCTCACTTTATATATTACAGAGTTATACATACTACTTTGTAAGATAACTTTTCTTTTCAAAACTGAAGTCAATGTGAAAGAATGGTGAGCATTGTTTTGGAAGGCCCGACTAGGAGGAGATGGGAAGAAGTCAGACTCAGCCTGTGAACAGAAGCTAACCTTGGCAGAAGCCAAAATGGTCAGACAGTGTTGTCTAAAATTGATCACTCAACCAGAGCAAAAAGGTGAAGTGATTTGTGAAAGAGATTTATTAGAAAATGAAACACATTTGTATCTCTGTTTAATAAAAATCTGCTTTTTGTCAACTTGTACTCCTGGTTTTTGTTTCTACACATAGAGAAAGCAGAGCCCTGGCCAGTTGGATCAGGCAGCCGAGCACAGAGCAGGGAGCCCTGGGGTGTGGCCGCAGCTCTCAGCTGGCCTGTTCATGGGGCCATGGTGGTTCTGCGGCATGGGGTGGGCCTGCAGCATGGGGTGGGCCTGTGGCATGGGGTGGGCCTGCTGTCCACAGCCAGAAAAAACTTAGTGGACACACAGTGAAATTTTGAAACAGGAAGTTTTAGAGCTAGTTTCTATCATAGAGTTTAGTAAATGCTATGTTGCAAAATATTTTTCTGATGTTTCTTTTGTTTTTCTAATCTGATAATGCATATTTCACACATTCTGGCCTTTAACTAATGGAAATTAGGGAACTAAACTTAATATAGTTTGTGTTAATGGAAAGAGTTTGGGATTTGTTCTCAGAAAATTTCAGTTGCAACAACTTGTTCACATAGGTGAACTTCCAACACAGTAACTATAGGAGTAAGAATAAAAGCTGTGTTTACTTTCACAGAGTTAAGAATACATGAGAAAATGGATGTTAAAAACCTTGTAATTAAAATGTAAAGTTACATGCAAAGTTTTAAAGTGAGCATTTTCCAGAGGTGCTTTTCTAAGTTCTTGAATGCCTCTCCCTTTTGTGAGGAGGCTGCATCGTGGGCTCTTGGTGTCTTTGGCAGGGGGTGAGTGCAGGGCTCCTGTTGTGGTTCCTTTGTTCTCACGAGGGTAGTGCCTGTTTTCCCCATCTGCTGCTTGCCCAGACTGTTCCCATGCGCAGAGACACTGGCCTGTTTCACCTGCAGCTGTGCTGTTTCAGCTGCAGCAGTGTAGCTTGCAGTGGCCAGTATGGCTGGCGCTTACACCGTTTACTGATCAGCACTTGAAGTGTGTCCATCATAGCTGAGACACTGAATATTTTATCTGTTTAATTTTTATTAATTAAAATGCAGGTTTAAAAACTTCATTCCACTATTAGGAAGCATTTAAGTATGTTTAGAATCACTCGGCCATGTGAGTCTACTTTGTCCACTGTATATTTTATGAGTCTTAAGTGCAGATCAGATATTTTCAATGCAAATTTCACTGTCCAAATTGAAATGTGCTATATATGTATGCTACAGAGTGCATGGTTTTTGAGGACTTAATATGAAATAACCTATGTAAAATATCTCAATAATTTTTCTTATATTTCATGCTGAAATGGTAGTATCTTCAATCTGTTGGGATAACTATGATACATTATTAAAATCATATTTTATTTTTTGAGATGAAGTCTTGCTCTGTTGACCAGGCTGGAGTGCAGTGGCACAATCTTGACTCACTGCAACCTCCGGCCCTTGGGTTCAAGTGATTCTTCTGCCTCAGCCTCCCGAGCAGCTGGGACTACAAGCGTACACTACCACGCCTGGCTGATTTTTGTACTTTTGTAGAGACAGAGTTTCACCATGTTGGCCAGGCTGGTCTCGAACTCCTGCCCTCAAGTAATCTGCCCGCCTTGGCCTCCCAAAGTGCTGGGATTACAGGCATGAACCACTGCACCCAGCCATTATTACAATTAATTTTATGTATGCTTTTTTTTTTTTTACTTTTATTAATGTGACTAAGAACAATTTCTTTTCCCCACCCTGAGATGGAGCCTCACTCTGTTGCCCGGACTGGAGTGCAGTAGCACAATCTCAGCTCACTGCAGCCAGGCTGGTGAAGTCAAACCTACCACTCAGGAAGGAGACCCAGCCCTTCTCCAGACAGAGTTCAAGTGTGAGGGCTGCCTTCTTTGGGCCTCAAATTCCCCACATGAATTCCAAGGACCCCTCTAGCTCCTACACTCTGGGCCAAGGTTTCCTCTGAGCCCCAGTCAGCCCAGAGGACCTAGGATACATCTTCCTTGGACAGAGACCCACCATAGGGGCAGCAGGAGGTAGGGGTGGGGGTAGGCAAGATTCCTGTGGGGAGGTGGAGCTCTCGTCAGAGATGGTGTCTGCAGGCAGTGGGTGTATCGTGGCTCTGCTACTACTTGCTGGGTGGCCCCGTGAT
>NW_026657856.1:0-4526 GCF_009828535.3 Hylobates moloch | reverse complement strand
TTTTTTTTTTTTTTTGAGACGAAGTCTTGCTCTGTTGTCAGGAGTTTGAGACCAGACAGGTCAACATGGTGAAACCCCGCCTCCACTAAAAATACAAAAATTAGCTGGGCGTGGTGGCAGGCGCCTGTAATCCCAGCTGCTTGGGAGGCTGAGGCAGGAGAATCGTTTGAACCGGGGGGGGCAGAGGTTGCAGTGAGCCGAGTCGCGCCATTGTACTCCAGCCTGGGCGACAAGAGTGAAACTCCACCTCAAAAAACAACAACAACAAAAAACAAAAACAAAAACAAACCATTACAGGCCCATGCATAAAGAGCTCTATAAATGTACTTGCATATACAGACTGTTAAATGCACAAGCAGGTGTACACTCAGATGCCATGTATACCCACACAGAAATACTGAAGCAGACTACATCCTAAGCATGTAAGAGACATACACATGTATCTATAGATAATACCTACCGAAACACACTTTAGACATGCATATGTACATGTAGACATCCACTGGCACACAAATGCACAGATGTACAGACATGCACCCTCACATGTCAACATATACACGCATTGGCATGCATATATCCACACACACTGTTCTACAAATCTACTCCTATGTTCATGACATACAAGTCCTAAATGCACATTAAATATGTGGATATACACATATACATGTGCCAATGTAGGTATATGGATGCATTTATAGACTTATGCCACAAACAGAAACACAGGTTTACACATGCACAGACATTAGAGACACATGCAATTTATAGATATGAAAAACAGGGACACCTAACCACAAAGAAGCACCTTTACAAAAGTGGCTATGACTTTTTTTTTTTTTTTTCTGAGACAGAGTCTTGCTCTGTCATCCAGGCTGGAGTGCAATGGCGCGATCTCAGCTCACTGCAACCTCCACCTCCCAGGTTCAAGCAGTTCTCTGCCTCAGCCTCCCAAGTAGCTGGGATTACTGGCACCTACCACCACGCCTGGCTAATTTTTGTATTTTTAGTAGAGACAGCTTTCACCATCTTAGCTAGGCTGGTCTCAAACTCCTGACCTCAGGTGATCCACCCGTCTAGGTCTCCCAAAGTGCTGGGATTACAGGCATGAGCCACCGTGCCCGGCCGAGGCTGTGACTTTTAACGTGCCCTTGTCTTAGTCTCTTCAAGAGAGAATGAAAATTATCAAGCTCCTGCTACATATACTGCATAAAAGTAGATGTGGACATTACCAGAAGGATCTCTCAAAGATTTTGAGTTCACATGCGAGTATGCACACACTTCACAAACCCACGTGCACATGCGCTTTCACGTGCACAGAATCAGCGACATAAAATCACATGGAATCACAGAAATAGAAACATGTGCATAGCCACATATAGAAAGATACATGGACAGACACACATCCCACTGAAATGTCAAACTGTAATATTTAAATGCATGTCTATTGAAGTTAAAAAAAAAAACCTGCATTTTTATCCCAGCTCCATCACTTACTAGTTCAATGATTTGGGGCTATTTTCTTGCCTTCTCACCTGTAACATGGGAGTAATATTAGCACCTATCTTTTAGAGTTCTTTGAAGATGTAGTGAAATGAAGGGCTTAGCCCCAGTGCTTAGAATGTCATAGATGTTGCTGCTATTGCTGTTATCTTTTAGTTTTGGTACAAAGTGCTTAGCTAGATAGGATTTGGTTTTTGTGGTCAAACTGCATGATTATATCATAGAGATGTATTAATCAACTTTTTTTGTAAATGTATTAATAAAGAATAATTTATTAATGTAGTAATATAGATTACATCCACAAACAAGGTCATTTCTGAAATTCTCAGCGATGATAAGGGATTATTACTGTCTCTGGCAAATGGAAAGACCTGAAACAAATATTTCCTGCTAGTGTGGTTTGTTGTTGTGATTACTGTGGTTAGTATTCTTTTCCTCTTTTCAGGAGGAGTTGGAAGATTGAGAGCGGAGTGGAAGAATGGGAAGAGGGCTTCGTGCCCGGTGCGCATTTGCCACCTAGTGACCAAACTGAGTAAGTACCGTATTTGTGGATTGCTCAGAACCGTCCCTAAAACTTCACTCATTGCAAGGTTATGTAACTACCCTGGTGAATAAGCACGTATACATCAAGTTATAGCGATTTCTGCTACCTATCTAGAAATTTTTAAAAAGTCATAAAATAAAAAGAAATCTTTCTCTCTAACTTTTCCCCCTGCCATCCCAAATTTCCCTGTGGAATTCACTGAGACTGTGTTCTATAGCAGTGATCTTCGTACTTTCTAATTATTTACCACCTAACATCATTTTGGAAAATGGTCTACTCCATCTTGAAGTGAACACCTGAAATTTCTTATCATAAGTTTAAGTATTTGTAGCATATTTCCAGCATATTATGAATACTCCGACTTTTAAATAAATTGATCTCATCAAATTTTTGCATGCATTCAATGAAATAAAAATACCATACTCATTTGATATTGATAATTGTTGATTTAAAAAAGCATGAACAAGGTCTTCTTTAGCAGTCAGAAATTTTACGTAATGTTTCTATCTCCTTGAACTTGCCATTCTATTCAGCTTCCCTCACATAATGTATAATAATGTACATATTTTTAATATTTAAAGGCCCCTTATTGGTCACCTTACCACACATGCCTGCAAAAAGTATACAAGAATTGAAAAAAATTTTCTGTGACTCTATGCCTCAAAAGATTAAAATTTTTATCATAAATTTATTAGTAGTACACAATCAGAAGAACTTAAAATATTACACATTTGGTAAGTAATTAGTAAAATGAAAAGTAAAATTGGTTGAAAATACATCTCTTTTTTTTTTTTTGAGACAGAGTCTTGCTCTGTCACCAAGGCTGGAGTGCAGTGGTGCGATTTCAGCTCACTGTAACCTCCACCTTCCAGGTTCAAGCAATTCTCGTGCCTCAGCCTCCTGAGTAGCTGGGATTACAGGCACGCACCACCATGCCTGGCTAATTTTTTTTGTATTTTTAGTAGAGACAGGGTTTCACCATGTTGGCCAGGCTGGTCTCAAACTCTCGATCTCAGGTGATCCGCTTGCCTCAGCCTCCCAAAGTGCTGGGATTACAGGCATGAGCCACCCTGCCTGGCCAAAAATACATCTCTTAGGTGAATATGATTTTATTTTCCCCAAACTAATTTTTGAATCTGAGAATGACTCTTACTTATTTCTAATGAGCCAGACTTCAGTTCCTGCCCTTCATTTTTATAGATAAAAGAACTCAGAAAATTTTGTTCCCATAAATAATCATGTAGTGACCTGTCATCAAAAATAATTTTTAATGATTAAAAAAATTTTAACTAAATTTTTGATGTTTAACAGACAACTTGATTAGACCCATCTTTAATTCTGTGAAAGCAAAGAAACCCTCTGATTTACTAAAGGATTTGTTGTTCAGTTACTTTTTCAGTTTCTGGGAAGTTTACTAAAATGGCTTTCCCCAAGTTTATTACATAACTATTGTATCTGTTATATTTTCATTTGAGGCATTATTTAAAATTCATTATACACATAAAAGGTTGTGAAAATCAAAGTACTTAGATCAATATGTCTTTGCCAATATGATAATTTTGATAAAATGCTATTTATTTATTTATTTATTTATTTATTTATTTATTTATTGAGACAGAGTTTCGCTCTTGTTGCCCAGGCTGGAGTGCAATGGCACGATCTCGGCTCACTGCAACCTCCGCCTTCTGGGTTCAAGCGATTCTCCTGCCTTAGCCTCCCAAGTAGCTGGGATTGCATGCATGTGCCACCACGCCCAACTAATTTTTGTATATTTAGTAGAGGCGGGGTTTTCCATGTTTGTCAGGCTGGTCTTGATCTCCCAACCTCAGATGATCTGCCTGCCTCGGCCTCCCAAAGTGCTGGGATTACAGGCGTGAGTCACCGCGCCCAGCCTTTAATTTATTATATTCTATAAATATAAGAACTTGAGGCTACAGATTTGAATTAACAATTGTATAGAAAATATGCATAATATAATTTATTTGGCAAAGGTAGTATTCATATAAAAATAATCAACAAAATCAGATTTACTTTCAGAAAAAGTGTCTGACTTCATTTTTCAAGGAAAAGATATTAATATACATTTTGAGGTGCATTATTAAAACCATGGATAAATCAATTATGGAGCATCTTGTTAAACAGATAACTAGCAAAGTAAATATCATATTAAAATAAATATGAGGCTTTTATCCACTTCAAAATAAACTAAGAAATTAAATAATAACTTTGTTTCTGATATATAATTTCAAATTAAACAATGTAGTATGTGGTTACCATTATAAGTCATACATGAAACAAGGAATCTGAAGGTAGGCAGAATTTCTCATGTAAATATGTATGTGTGTGTTTTTAGAACATTGGAGTTGAATTTCTTGGATTAATTGACTAAGAATAGCATATACATTTTTTTCAAATCCATAAACTTCATTAGACCATAGAATTAAAGTTTTCTTTTTCTTTTCTTTTTTTTTTTTTTTTTTTTTTT
>NW_026657855.1:0-4527 GCF_009828535.3 Hylobates moloch | reverse complement strand
CAAGTCCTATTCAATGTGCTGAGTTTTAGAGAAAGGCTCAGACAAGGGACCAGAGCACGTGCAGGAGATTCCACAAGCTTCCCAGGGTTCTGCTTGGGCCAGGGCCTTGCCCAGCACAGTCTTGAAAGGACGGAACTGGGGTCCTGCAGTCCACCTCTGTGGGCACCTGGAACTAGGACAGTCCCACTTACCCTAGTGTAGACAGGGGCTACAGGAAAATAAGCCTCCCTTTTCTCCTGTATATAATGTGAGGTGCTTAGAGCATGAAACCACAGGGTTCCGCATGCTCAGAAAGTGTCTGTTGACCTTGATTTTTAATGAATGATCCCATTTGTGCTGAGACACTTGTAAAAAGCTATTCACTCCTGGGAGTCCTTCAGAGCAGAGAGAGGCTTGGAGGTTTGGGTAAATGATTTGGGATAGGACAGAATGTGCCCAGGCACTGGACCCTGTGTCAAAAGTCCCAAAACAAAATCAAACCTCATTTGGAAGTTGGGGGAAATTGCTGCCCTGGCTGAGGTGAGGATGCCTCGGGAGTGAACTGCACACCCCAGGAGCTGGAGGCAAAGAGGGGACAAGAGAGGCTGCTGAGGTCCTTCTTACTGCCCTTGGAGCCTGCAGATCCTGCTCCTTTGCCTCCTAGGACCCTGGAGAGCCACCAACTTGAGGACTCCTAAATGCAGTTTCCTGTTTTGTTCTGTGATGCTCCTGTCTGAGGCTGCGGTGCTGATGCTGGCTGGGTGGGTGGAGGACAGCCTCCTGTGTTCCTGGCACCCACTGAGCTTTGCTCATGCATCTGGAGCCAGGGGAGTCATGCTGAGGTCATGCATTTCCTGTTCTTGTGAATAATCTCCACATTATGAGGTGGCCAGAAGCAGGAAAGGGCATTTGACATCCTCCCATTTATTCACTCAGCAACTCTGCCCTTAGCATTAGTCCTGTGTGCCAGGTGCCCTGGTGGGCCCAGCGTATGTTATTGAAAATGATCTCGTGGTCACTGACCCCTAGGGGCCAACAGTCTGAAGATAGGTAGACATCAAGCCCCAAGTTGATACCTAGGTGCCTGGTGAACATCAGGCCGCAGATGGACACCCTGGCCAGAGGTAGACATCAGGTCCCAATGGAAACTCGGCCCAAGGTGGCTATCTTGCCACAGTTGAATAGCTATTCCCAGGTGGACATCAGCCTCCAGGTTGACATCAGTCCCCAAGAGGATATCTAGGCCCCAGGTGGATACCCACTGCATACTTGTAAATTGTCAAGATTGCTTTTTTAAAGCCACAGAGAGTTATCATAGAACATGATAACTTTTAGTAGATTTTGAATATTCCTAAACTCCATGAGAAATCATAATAAATATTTTTAAAATCAGGATGTATATGAAATGAGTATTTTAAAATTTATCTTTCATGTTTAAGGATTTGGAACGAAATGTTACAAAAACGATCTGTGTTATTTGTAGAAAATGTAGACAATGAAAAAATCAGAGGGCAAAAATATCTATATTTTTTGGCTATGGGATAATCACTGCTATATCACATTCCTTCTAACCTTATTGCCATAGATTTTTTACAATTAATATTGATTTTATGCCACATAGTTCATTACATATGCAATGGAGTATTACTTGTTCATTAGTAAATCACAAAGAGATTGACTGTATGTACATTTAAAAACGCAAAAGAGAGAGAGAAATTTACATAATTCAGGTTTTTCCACTTAGCATTTTATCAATAAACATATATGATTGAGTGCAGATGAATGAGATTTGGTTCTGCATTTACTTCGGATGGCCTCATGCCCTATGTGCTTATCACTAAATATGATTCTATTGTAAACCATTTGGATTTATTTTTAAATACGTCCTTAAAGGAACAAAAACATCTACCTTTGATGTAAAGCAAATAAGCAACAAGATCTGTTCTAATGCTAGAGCAAAAGCAAACTGAGGATGATTGAAAAATTACATATATCAATACGTCACTTTAGAGGCCACTTAATTTTTTTCCAAGGGGATATTTGACTACATTTCACTTGCATCTTATTTAATGATTTTATAATTTAAACCCCAAATTATAAATCTAGAATTTAGAAAGTTTATTTCCTCACTGGATTAATTTTGGGAAATATTATTTTATATGTGCACAAATATTACAAAGTCACTGTAGACACTTGAAAACTGTAATATCTTTTAAAGGCAATATTCTACATTAAGCTGGTGTAACAAAATTGTTTGGTGCATTTGTCCAGTACATTTTGTATATTTTACGTATTTAACCTTTTTTATGCAGGAACTAATTTTTGAGTATCTACTAAGTACTAGGTTCTGCATTACTAAATGAATTTAAAGAGTGAAATAACAGACATGGTCTCAGACAATAAAAATTAACATTAGGTTACCTATTTATATATTTTAAAATGGTAATTATGAAAACTTTTTGAGATTTTTAACTAGATAACATTATAATAACACACTTGAGGTTGTTAATATTTGCCAGTGAGCAAAAAAGAAAATAAAAAAATTGTTTAAATTTATTCAATATACACTTTAAAATTGCGGAAAATAGTCAAGTTTCTCTGCTTTGCAGTTGAATGTGTCTCTGTGTTTTTCTCTGCAACTTGGCTTTTGTGGAGTGAGAGAAACAATTATTCTTCCAGCCCAATAAAGGCAGAAGAGTAACAATAAATCTAATATTTTAAATGCTTATCAAAGGATAGGAAACATATTATTTCAGAATACTGAGATCAATAAGTTGACCTACAAAAAAAGCCAAACTGACAGTATTACTGAATAAGGAAAGGCCCAAACAGACAAAATACTTTTTATTTTGTAACCTCGGTACGACACAACTTACCCTAACTATAAAGACCCTAAATTACCAAGATAGGTGCTTATAATATGGAGAGTAGAAAAGTCCATTTCACTTTTAGCTTTTTTATTTCTCTCAGAATAAAAAGTGTATAATGATTTTATAAAGAAGTTGATACTATAAGTTAATACTACAATGACAGCACTTTTCAAGAAAAGACTTTTTTCTCTCTTACAAATATCGTGTTAGCAGTATTTGTTTTCTCTAGAAATAATGAGGAAATAAAAGCATGAGTATGTGGGTAATTAGTGTAGTTTTAAAGAAATGAGTTAGGCAACAGGCTAATAATGTATACTTCACTGGCTTTTGAATGCCAACAATCATATTCTTTATAAGGCACAGATATTTTTCCAAAGAACAAGTATGTGAACCTGAAAAGTAATCACCACTTGGTAGTGACAGTATGGATAGGGTGAAGGGTGTCATCAAGAAGCAATGAAAAGATACATTTGCAGTTAAATTTGAAAACCATGATGTTTAATACATATGGTAATAAAGAATACTTTCTCCTGTTTTGACATTATTTTAGAATTTAAGATAGAAGCTAAAATACCTAGGGATAATGATATGATTATCAAAAATTAAAAATTAAAGGACATTTTGAGTATTATAGGTTAAGAATGAGAACTTACTACCCAATGAACAGGGGATAATTCATTATGCTCCATATCCATTGAATTAAAAGACAGGCCCATTACCTGGATAATTTGAAAGTTTAATTTTATTTAAAAGTCTTGTTTCATTCATCAAGCTAAAGGATTAGCTCCCACAAATATTCTAGGATTGCATATCCCCAACTTTGTAGGAAGTATAGAAAGAATGTTATAAGGGCCACCATCTAAACATTATTATGGAAATAATTTAGTACCATTCCATTTGCCTTTGTAGATTTAAAAATGTAAATGGCTTTCTCATATTATGAAACATCATTTTTCAAAACCCAGATAAACATAGTATATTGCAAGAGAATAATTATTTTCTTTATTAAAAAAGAAATGCTGGAGGCTAAGTCCAAAAGACATAAATTATATTATACTAATAACTACTAACATTTTATTCATTAAAATATAAAAGTCAAAGATTTTAAAATGATCTTTAAATGATTAATAACATGTTGATCACTTTTTCTTCTTTCTGTAAACCTTTTTGAGTCTTAAAAATATTAAACTATACAAGCAATATTAAATAGTATATAAACTTGGATCAAAATATTCAAATTTGCTAAAATGTGGACATTGGAAAGAATGAAAATAAACAGAAGCATAAAGCAGCAGATATAAAATTAAGAAAGCAACTAAGAGTGTTTAAAGTACATATTCATCTGTAGTGTAATGTCTACCATAAACAGTGAGTCTTCTCAGTAAAACACAAATTGTTCATGAAGGGAAAAAGCATGTTGTATTACAGAATATTCAACATAATTTTTTTTAGTACTAACTTGGGCCTGGAATATTATTGGTTTTTCTATTATGAACTTATGCACTTGCTAATTTTTTTCATAAAAAATTGTATTTACAACTCTATTCAAAAGAAGTTTTTGGTGTTTTTTTTTTTTTTTTTCCTTCGAGACAGAATTTTGCTGTTTTCACCTAGGCTGGAGTGCAATGGTGTGAACTTGGCTCACAGCAACCGAGCAACCTTCGCCTCCCAGGTTCAG
>NW_026657854.1:0-4530 GCF_009828535.3 Hylobates moloch | reverse complement strand
AACATTCCTAAGGGTATTTAACAAATTACATCAATAGCCTTAAAATCCACACTCCCTTTGACCAAAGAATTCATTTCTATGAGTTTGTCCTAAGAATAAAGAATCGAAACAAAAATGCATATGCAAATATGATATTTATACTTCACAAAAATTACAAACCTAAATGCTCCTAGGAAACCATTTAAAAAACCACAGAAAATCTACATAGGCCAGGTGCGGTGGCTCACACCTGTAATCCCAGCACTTTGGGAGCCTGAAGCAGGCAGATCACGAGGTCAAGAGATGGAGACCAGCCTGGCCAACATAGTGAAACCCTGTCTCTACTAAAAATGCAAAAACTAGCTGGGCATGGTGGTGCACGCCTGTAACCCCAGCTACTCAGGAGGCTGAGGCAGGAGAATCACTTGAACCCAGGAGGCAGAGGTAGCAGTGAGCCGAGATTGCGCCACTACACTCCAGCCTGGCGACAGATCAAGACTCCGTCTCAAAAAAAAAAAGAACAGGAAAAAAAAAAATCTATATAAACAGTCACTTAAAATGGTACAAATCTGGCCGGGCACGGTGGTTCACGCATGTAATCTCAGCACTTCAAGAGGCTGAGGCGGGCGGATCACCTGAGGTCAGGAGTTCGAGACCAGCCTGACCAACATGAAGAAACCCTGTCTCTATTAAAAATACAAAATTAGCCGGGCGTGGTGGCACATGCCTGTAATCCCAGCTATTCAGGTGGCTGAGGCAGGAGAATCACTTGAACCTAGGAGGCGAAGGTTGTGGTGAGCTGAGATCAAGCCATTGTACGCCAGCCTGGGCAACAAGAGCGAAACTGCATCTCAAAAAAAAAAAATACATACACACACACATAAAATGGTATAAATCTACTGACATGGAAAGACATTTGTTGATAAACTTTAGAAGATGAAAACAGTATGTATAGTACAGAGGAACCACACTCTTCACACTTACACAACTGCAGTATACCTCCCCCACAAAAAACAGCAACTCTGTCTACCCAATAAGTGACTGTCAAAAATAAAAAAATGAGAAGGAAGAAGATTCTTCCTTTAGGTAGTCTGAGTTTTCATGTCTCTCTCAAAATGTGAGCATCTTGCTATATCTCACTGTGCTGAGTATGATTCTATAATTACCTGTTTTTAGTACAAGAAGTCAAACAAGCCAGTGGCTTCGTCGAGGGCTCAAGTGAAGAAATCATTCCTTTCCACTAGAGGAAAAAAAACAATTGTGCTGTAATTAACAAGAGCTAGTGTTAAATTTCTGAAGGCTTTTCAGGGATAATTTTAACTAGATGAGGTTTTTCACCTTACGTGCTGATTTTAAGTATCAATTCTCATGTAGGAAATAACTGTTTTACTTAGAAGTTTGTTCTGCAAAACGAAGGTGGGGGGTGGTGTGTGTGCGTGTATACACGCACACACACACACACACAAATAACATTCCAGGATATTCATCCCATGGATGAAGTAGGAGGTAACCTCTGGTGTGAGGATTTTCTTACGGTATTTTACATATAATAATCTGATCTCAAATGTTTTATATAGAACATGCATCATTTTTATAATAAATTTATTTTGGAGGGTTACAGGAAAGGCAACTAGAAAGCTGAAGGACATTGAAATATAACGCTACCATTTCAGAGGAAAAAAATTCTATCAGTTCATTTACTAAAAGCAAGTATGATTATTCAGACAATACCCAATTGAGTAATCAAAATTAACATCATCAGTGAAGGGCAGATGACATGCTAAGATATACTACAACAGTCAAATCTACTCAAGCACAAATTTTCTTCTAAACCAATGTTCATTTAAAAAGTCATTTTTGATCCCTAGAAGAAAGAATAACCTATAAAATTTAAAAGTTTGTATTACTGTTTCACACACTAAAGAAAGGAAAGATGTCAAGCTAGTAGGCAAAAATAAATTACTTCAACACTTTAGATACTATTAGACTAACAATCATACATGACTCACAAGCATATTCCGTAAAACAAGGTGTGTACTAAAAGGAACCAGAGCTTCTCAGAGAAATGGCTGATTCCAGGGCCGGGGCAGGAAAGGTATGAGATAAACCTGGAACGTCTTGTTATGCCAAAAATTAAGAAAGTGCTCCAAAAAATGAGGAGGGCATGTCGTGAGGACACAAGCTTGAAAGGGCCCCCACTGGATCACTCAGAGCACAAATATCATTAAGGATGGTAATAAATGATAGGTCACTGAAAAAAAACAGGTATCTGCAAGTTCATGAAAGACACGGGGAAAAAAGATAGAAGGAAGGCTCTTGATTAGAATAAAATGCAAAGTGTTAACTGGTAAACCTAGGAGTGTTACTGTTAGAAATCTTACTTTTCAACAACCATATTATTAACCAGTTCAAGAATCATCAATAGATGCTAAATATGGGTGGAAATTTTGCTAAGCAGTAGGATACGTACATGGTGTTAAAGTATCTCCCCCGCATATTGCCTATAAGCCACAAGGGGTAAAAAACAATGACTATAGGATACAGAATTCAGACCGCACCCAACGAGGTAATCAAAATCAGTATCATCAATGAAGAGCAGATGACTCTGTGTACCTCTGGATGTGCAGAATCCTAAGCCAGGAATACATAACCTGAATCTAATCACAAGCAAACATCAGACAAACCCAAAATGAGAAAATTATATTAAAAAAAAGTAAGAGTGGAAGGAACTGCGTTTTTCAAAATCATCAATCTCAGCTGGGCGCAGTGGCTCACGCCTGTAATCCCAGAACTTTGGGAAGCTGAGCCAGGCTGACTGCTTTGAGCTCAGCTCAGGAGTTCCAGACCAGCCTGGGCAACAACTGTCTCTAGAAAAAATTAGCCAGGTGTGGGGGCTCACACCTGTAGTCCCAGCTACTCAGGAGGCTGAGGCAGGAGGATTGCTTGAGCCTGGGAAGCAGAGGTTGCAGTGAGCCACCACTGCACTCCAGCCTGGGTGGCAGAGCGAGACCCTGTCTCCAAAAAAAAAAAAAAAAAAAAAAGCCTCACAAAAGACAAAGAAAGGCTGTGGAAATGTGCCCTAAGTAAAGAGACGTGACAACTAACGGTAATATCTGGTCCAAGTCTGGATTCTGCACTGAGGAAAAATATGACCCTACAGAGAGGAAATGGCTTAGAAGCAATATTTAGATGCTTTTACAACTCTGATTCCAAAGTTCTAAAGAGAATTCAACCAGATTCAACATAATCAAAACACTGCTTTAGAGCAGTAGTAAGCAAACTATTAGCAAATAACTCAATCTAATTAAATCAAAACCATCAAGTGAAAAGTTACTAAAAAATTCTCCTTCAATTTCAGAAAGTTTTAGCCAACGATGTGATCTATATCCTGTTTTCCTTACTCAAATCTAGCCTGCAAAGTTACACACACACACACATACACACACACACACACACACACATACACACACAGTTAGCAAGAGACTAAAATGTAACATCAGTGGAACCAAAATAATGCAAGAGAAATTTAAGAAATTTTGACATTTTACCACTATAGCTGGAAGATTTCAAACCCTGATTACTAAACACACTGTTTTCAAAATGTGTGAATTCCATCATCATAAACATAATTCATCATTATAAATATTTTCCTTCAAAGTGACAATCATTCAAAGACTAACCCTAAAGATCGCTATCTGTCTTAAGCATGCTTGTCATTTAATTATCTTTATTAAAGTACTCAGTTCTGAAAAACAATGATAAACAATATCCCAATGGTTGACGGCAAGAAGTATCTATGGATTCAGATTAGTTTAGTTCAATTTCTGGCTCCACAACGTAGCATCTGAGGGTCCAAAGGCAACATTGGTTATTTCTCAGTGCTTCAGTTTTCCAGTCTATAAAACAGCACAAACACCTCATACAGGTGAATGTACACCTCACAGGATTACAATGACTAAATGATATATTTGTATTAGCACATAGAAAGTGCTCAATAAATGTTGGTTATTATGTTTTACATACACATGAAGAGGAGTCCTATACTCACACTTACTAGGATGGCTATTATCAAAAAAAGAAAGGAAAAAAATTAAGCATCGGCAAGGATGTGGAGAAACTGGAAATCCTGTGTGCTGCTGGTGAGACTGTAAAATGCTGCAATCACTATGGAAAACATTATGGTGGGCCCTCAAAAAATTAAAAATGTAACTGCCATATGATCCCACAATCCTACTTCTGGGTAAATATCCAAAAGAACTGAAAGCAGGATCTTGAAGAAATATTTGCACACTCATGTTCCTAACAGCATTATTCACAACAGCCAGGAGGAGGAAGCAACCCAACTGTCCATCAATGGATGGCTAGATAAAATGCGGTATATACATACAACGGAATATTATTCGGCCTCAAAAAGGAAGAAAATCCTGTCAACAGCTACAACATGGACTCTACACTAAGTGAAATAAGCCAGTCGCAAAAAGACAAATACTTCTATGAGGTTTCTAACATGATCAAATTCACTGAAACAGAAAGCAGCACGGTGGTCACAAG
>NW_026657853.1:0-4530 GCF_009828535.3 Hylobates moloch | reverse complement strand
GATGAGTTCATGTCCTTTGTAGGGACATGGATGAAACTGGAAAACATCATTCTCAGTAAACTATCGCAAGGACAAAAAACCAAACACCGCATGTTCTCACTCATAGGTGGGAATTGAACAATGAGAACTCATGGACACAGGAAGGGGAACATCATGCTCCGGGGACTGTTGTGGGTTGCCGGGGTCTGAGGGACAGCATTAGGAGATATACCTAATGCTAAATGATGAGTTAATGGGTGCAGCAAAACAACATGGCACATGGATACATATGTAACAAACCTGCACATTGTGCACATGTACCCTAAAACCTAAAGTATAATAAAAAATATAAAAAAAATAAATACTGTATGATTCCATTTATGTAAGGTACCTAAAATAACCAAATTAATAGAGACAGAAAGTAGAAAGGTAATTGCCAGAACATGGGGGAAGAAGGGAATGGGGTGTTGATTAAAAGGTAAAAATGTCAATTTTGCAAGACAAAAAGATTTCTGGAGATTGTATGTGTAGCGATGTGAATGTACTTAGTACTACTCAACAGTAAACTTAAATATGGTTAAGACTGTAACTTTCCATGTTACATGTATTTTATCACAGTTTGAATTTAAAGAAAAAAATACAAGTCTAACACAAAATGTTGAGCAAATATTAACAATGACCAAAGTTACAAAAAATGTCATAAAAACGACTGCCTTTACAGATATGATAATATGTAACATTTTCTAAATAAGAGCAGGCACTAACAGATCCCTACTAGTCTTATATAACGGCATTTGTATTTTTCATAGCATTCTTTCTTCTTCCAGAAATAAGAAATAGTAACATTTTAAAAATTTTATTGTTATTAGCTTCCCAATTTTTAAACATTTCGTAGCATTCGTTTTCAATTTTTGTAACTTCATCCTTGATTTTTTTTGTGGCAATTTTGTATAGATTATTTTCTGCCAGTCACCACCAATGATTATTAATTTATGTCACAGTTTTTAATAGACTGATTTTTAGCATTAAGACAAATAGCTTATTAGCAGTATAAGGAACATTTGAGTGTAAAAGTTTTAATTTAAAAACGTCTCTAGATGATAATCAATAATCAGATAATCAATCCTGAAAATATGTACATAAAATTTTCACTGCTTACATAATTCAAAGTGAACAAAACCCTAATTTAAGGTCATTTAATGGTGACATTTGGGTTAGAAATAATCAGTCTGTATACATCTGCTATATATTAGTACCATATACACCCATAATCAGTAAAAACTTTAGAATGTTGTACAACATTCTAAGAAAGAAAGCAATATATGCTTAACTTTAAATGCATTGTGTTTTTTCAGAGATAAAGCATTAAGTTTGTAGCTTTTAGATTAGGCATGAACCTTCCAATTATTATATTACTATTATTATTATCGTCTCTTCAACATGCAAAATGATTATTGCTTGTGAAATGCTTTTACAACAATCTTATGGGGAGAAATATTCACAGGAAAATGGGACAGAAGTTTGAAATAGTTGATATACCTACCTCAGATCACATAACTTGTAAGAGATTGGACTCTGGTTTTGAAGTAGTTATTTGATAAGGCTGTTAATGTCTATTGTTACTCAGTGCATTGAACAGGGAAGAGACTTGGCTATTCAATTATGGCATTATTTTCTTTGATTCCAAAGCAAGCTTTGCCAGTCACCACAAAGATTATCCATTTATGTCACAGTTTTTAAAAGACTGATTTTTGATAGACTAGTTTGTGGGGTAGACCTATATAATGAATGATAAGATAAAATTAGAAACTATAAAGGATTTATTAAAAATTTTTCTCTTTTAACCAAGAGTACTTAACTACATTTAATTAAACATAGCACTTTCTGGACAAATATGTCTTTTTTTTTTTTTTTTTTTTTTTTTTTTTTTTTTTTTTTTTTTTTTTTTTTTTTTGAGATGGAGTCTCGCTCTGTCACCCAGGCTGGAGTGCAGTGGCGCAATCTCGGCTCACTGCAAGCTCCGCCTCCTGGGTTCACGCCATTCTCCTGCCTCAGCCTCTCCGAGTAGCTGGGACTACAGGCGCCTGCCACCACGCCTGGCTAATTTTTTGTATTTTTAGTAGAGACGGGGTTTCACTGTGGTCTCGATCTCCTGACCTCGTGATCCGCCCGCCTCGGCCTCCCAAAGTGCTGGGATTACAAGTGTGAGCCACCGCACCCGGCCAAATATGTCTTAAACTATACAAAGGACATGAAAGCAGTGGTATTTAATGTTCTTAAGCTTGAAGCATATGAAAACTATATTAGATGCTCAATAAATGTCTGCTGAAGTAACAAGCAACAAATGGGCACAGAGTCTTAAATGATAGCCACCAGTCAGACATCATTATTAAAGGTACATTAGTTTAGTTAACCAACACAAAGTACTACTCTTGGTGGCTGGCGGTATCTTGGTTACTACTTTTTAATTCAGTGACTAAATGTCAAATGCAAAACATATTCTTTTATGAAACTTTAGTATCTGGTAGTAGGCAAAAGTCATGTTATTCCCAAATATTGATAGAGTAAAATATATATTAAAGAAAAATGAGACTTCTCGTTGTATTAATTAACAAAACATATTTGACATAGATCACTACCAAAAAATACTAAGGAAACATTGGAACAATCTGGAGCATGTCTTTAGGCAATGTGGCAGGCTGAGAAACAGGGGGTGAAACATCAGCATTACTCTTCAATGACAGATTCATCCAAGGGTAGATAGATACCAAACTTAAAGTACACGTTTTTTTTTTTTTTTTTACTTTGTAGAGTGGCTTTATTAGTCTTTTACAATTTTACGAGGACACCCAAATCAATACATTTGATATATTCATGAACACAGAAATCAATATGCCATAATTACAAAGATTTCAAAGAATTTACCTTCTGAAACTTGGAGTAGATTATTAACAAAATGAATTTTCCTTGGGCAGATATCATTTCTTTAATGGCTCCTGCCTGCATATTGAGGAGTGAAGAGTGGAGGGCAGCATACAGGAAGTCTATTTCAGGGCCTTTGTGGATGATTTCAACTCATCTATAAAACTTGGTGAATTTATAGGACTCAGAAAGGAAGTATATTATCTTTCTTATAACTTCAGAATTTAAAATTTCAAGCCTCTCTTTTCATTATGGACTGTAAATCTGTGTTCAAATTATCTTATCCATATGATGAACCAAATACATATGTTGTGTGTGTGCGTGTGTGTGTTAACTTTAAATTGACCAGTGATCACTATAGAATATAGAACAGATATTTTCAGTACATAAACAGAAGCAGACTTCCTAAACGATCGTGTTTTGTTCAAAAGTCAACTCTGATAGAAACCTGGGTCCTTGCTTGCAATCTGCCCTTCAATTTTGCCATTTATCAGATCTCCTTTTTTTTCTACCTCCAAGGAATACTTCGCGGCTGTTGACCAGGATATGACATCCAGACAAAACGTGAAGAACACAAAGTGTTGCTGCTAGGTATTTAACAGTGCTTCAATCATTTTCCTTAAACTCTGTAAATAATTGGAAATGTTTAAAAAATATTATTTATATTAAATAAAATGTGATAAAATAAGAACAAATACCAGTGAATGTATTTAGAAACATTCACATCAGTTAACAGCATGATATGTTGTTAATGTTGGGTAAAATGTGATGAACTATAAAGAAAAATAATGATTTGCTTATAGGAAAATCACAATGTTGGTTACATTCAAATATTGAGAAATCATAAGTAATAAGAATAATGAACATGTAGAATATAAAAGGAACACCAAAATGGTTTTTTTACACTTAACAAATAAAATACTTTCTTTTCCCAAGTTCTCTTCTGGGCCTAAGGCACAGCTATAAGTGGCATTATAAACATTGTTGGTATGAATTGAATGCATCCATTCTCTTTTTTTTTTTTTTTTGAGACGGAGTCTCGCTCTGTCCCCCAGGCTGGAGTGCAGTGGCGCAATCTCGGCTCACCGCAAGCTCCGCCTCCCGGGTTCACGCCATTCTCCTGCCTCAGCCTCTCCGAGTAGCTGGGACTACATTCTCTTTTTTTTTTTGGAAGTAGGGAGGAAAGGAAGAGATCAACATAAATACACTGTTTTGAATAATGTTAAAACATTTTTAAATTTTTTTCTAATTAAAAAATCAAGCTATTAATATATGTTAGACTCTTAATCCAATAAAGATTATAATGGGAAAACAGATAACATATTGATAATATTACCCCACTGATGTTTACCTAACTCACATGACCACTTGACTGCAGCCTAAGCATTCACATAAACTTTGCAGCTTAGCAATTGATATTGATCATGGACAGACCAATTTAGCTACAGTGATTGGTACTGACTGCTAAAATAGCTGAAATGTTTGTACTGGTCATGAAACTGGTCGATTTGGCCTCTATGTAGACATGAAAAAGTTGAGCTCATCAGTGTTTTCAGAATAATATGAATCCAACCACATCTTAATACTTTGGAATAAAAATGAATATTGAGAAAAATGGTGGGTGGTGGG
>NW_026657852.1:0-4530 GCF_009828535.3 Hylobates moloch | reverse complement strand
AGAGGATCTTCTGAACTTAAGCAGTATCCATTGCCTCCCTACCTTTGGGCATCTTCTGGTTGCCAGTGTACTGTGGTCAGGTCCCTCGCTGGCTCCAAAATTCGACTGGGCAGGCTCCAAAGCAGTGGATTCCGGCGCTACTGCCACCTGCGCCTCTTGAATCCCAGAGCTGTAGGACGGCTTCACCCACCGCACCCTGAGCTGGCCCCGCTTGTGGCTGGCATTGGGGGACAGCGTGTTCAGGGTGCCTCTTCTCCTGTATATTGCAGCCTGTGCCTTCGCTGTCTGCACACTCGTAGATGTGAGAGCCACAGGCTGGCTCTGCAGAACCCTTGTGCTGGCCCTGATTGGGGCTGCCTTTGGTGCACATGCAACAGTTTAGTGTGGTCCACGTGGGGCACCCCTGCTCTTCTCAGGCAGCTGGGCCTTCACTTGCCACCTATCACCTCTTCCTAGCAGAGGCATGGCTGCCACAGGCAGCCCTGAGCCATGGGGTGGCAATGCGCTAGTAGCTGACACCTCGCATCATCCCCATACCCTGAGCTGACATGTCTGCTAAAAATACCCTGCCAATCTGTCTGGTTTATTTTAGAAGGGCCTGGATACAACAAGCCTGAGAGCTGTGACTTGGGGAGGAGAGAGCACAAACGGATTCATCCTCCTTCCACCACTGTCCAACAACTGAAGACCACCAACTGAGGACAACCAACTGAAGAGCACCAACTGAGGGTACCAACTGAAGGCAACCAATGAGGGCACCCACTGAAGGCCACCAAGAAAAGGCCAGTTGCCCTGCCAACCAGACTGCATCCTGGTTCAGAGGAAACAATCAAGTTCAGAATCCCCTGCATGCATCCCCACAAACTTGGAACTTGAGAGCACAGGCACATGGCTCACAAGACCCCGCCCTTTCAAACGCCCCACGCCATGTTTCATTCATTGCTGCCTGCTAGGACCTTTCAGATTTCTCACTGTGAAGAAGTTCCTAGGGATCATCACCTTACAATGAATGATGCTAAAATTACTGAAACCAAATCTGCCTCACGTAGTGTCTGGGATTCATAGAATCACCTTTACCCCATAATCTCTGAAACATTAACAAACTAGAAATAAGAGAGATTTCTGCAGGTGCTTTCAGAATAAATCATTCCCATGAGCTAAGCCTACTCTATAATGTCAAGTCATGTTTCATATATGCATATATATATCCAAACCACATATATTCTATTTACATTTTTCAAAATAACACATTTGTTCAAACTTACAAGAGTAACACAAGAAATTTTCTAACATTTACACACTAAGTACATCACATTTTTCTAATGATCGCTTTAATAGAGCAACTTAGAATCTGTGGTTTTAAAACACCAAGAGGATTATGGAAGAGAAAACCACAACATAATACAAAATTTTCAATGTGAAAATCATTGGTGCTTTTAACTAGAAATTACCCAGTGAATGCGTTGTGAATTGCTTTGTGACCTTGGTTATCTATTTATTCTTTCTGATCCTTGGTTAGATTGTCTAAGAAATATGAGTATCACCAATTTTATAAACTTGCTCTGAAAATCAGATGAGAAAAAAAATCCTCCTTCACCATATACTGAACACTTAAAAAATTATAGGCATTGTGTCCAGATTTTTACACACTTACCTTATGGAAGCCTCATAGGAACCCTCTCTTTTAAGTTACAAGCATTTTGCCATGGTTTTTACACACTAACCTTGTGGAAGGTTCATAACAATCACATCGTTTATAGATGAGAAAAGTGAGGCTTTGGATGCCTCTGGGGGAAACTTGGGCCAGCAACAGCGAGAGGATCTTCTGAATTTAAGCAGTATATGTTTCCTCCCTACCTTTGGGCATCTTCTGGTGGCCAACTTGCTGCTGTCAGGTCCCTTGCTGGCTCCCAAATTCGATTGGGTAGGCTCCAAAGCAGTGGAGTCCAATGCTACTGCCACCTCCACCTCTTGGATCCCAGAAGTGCAGGACGGCTTCAACCACCGCACCCTGAGATAGCCCCACTTGCGCCTGGCATTGGGGGACAGTGTGTTCAGGGCACCTCTGCTGCTGTATATCGCAGTCTGCGCCTTCGCTGTTTGCACACTCATAGATGTCTGAGCCACAGGCTGGTTGTGGAGAACGCTTGTGCTGGCCCTGACTGGGGCTGGCTTTGGTGCATATGGGACAGTTCAGTGTGGTCCCCATGGGGCACCTCTGCTATTCCTGGGCAGCATGGGTCTTCGCTTGCCCCCAAGTCTACAGAGCTAAACACCTTTCACCTCTTCCTGGCAAAAGCATTACTGGCACGGGCAGCCCTGGGCCATAGGGTGGCATTGCAATACCAGCCCCCATGCTGTGTGACCCCTGTACCATGAGCTGATTTGTCTGCTAAAAAAAACCTGCCTACATGCGCTGTTTATTTTAGAAGGGCCTCGATGCAACAAGCCTGCGAGCTGTGACTGGTGGAGGAGAGAACACAAATGGATTCATCCTCCTTCCACCACTGCCCAACAGCTGAAGACCATCAACTGAGGACCACCAACTGAAGAGCACCAACTGAGGGTACCAACTGAAGAGCACCAAGTGAGGGTACCAACTGAAGGCAACCAAAGAGGGCACCCACTGAAGGCCACCAAGTGAAGGCCAGGTGCCCTGCCAACCAGACCACATCCTGGTTCAGAGGAAACAATCAGGTCCAGAATCCCCTGCACGCATCCCCATAAACTTGGCACTTGAGAGCAAAGGCATATGGCTCAGAAGAACCTGCCCTGAAGGGGCCCCGCCCCACCTTTCATTCATTGCTGGCTGCTGGGACCTTTGAGTTTTCTCACTGTGAAGAAGTTCCTAGGGATCATCACCTTACAATGAATGATGCTAAAATTACTGAAAGCAAATCTGCCTCATGCAGTGTCGTCTGGGATTCATGGAATCCCCTTTTCCCCCATAACCTCTGAAACATTAACAAACTAGAAATAAGAGTGATTTCTGCAGGTGCTTTCAGAAGTAAACATTGCCATGAGCTAAGCCTACTGTATAAAGTCAAGTCATATTTCATATATACACATATATCTCCCATCCACATATGTTCCATTTACGTTTTTGAAAATAACACACATGTTCAATCAAATTAACAAGAATAACAGAAGAAATTTTCTAAAATTTACACATGGTGTACATCACATTTTTCTTTTCTTTCTTTTTTTTTTTTTAGACGGAATCTCGCTCTGTCCCCCAGGCTGGAGTGCAGTGGTGCGATCTCGGCTCACCGCAACCTCCACCTCCTGGGTTCGGGTTCACACCATTCTCCTGTCTCAGCCTCCCAAGTAGCTGGGACTAGAGGCGCCTGCCAACACGCCCGGCTAATTTTTTGTATTTTTAGTAGAGACGGGGTTTCACCGTGTTAGTCAGGATGGTCTCGATCTCCTAATGATCACTTTGATAGAGCAACTTAGAATCTGTGGTTTCATAACACCAAGAGGATTATGTAAGAGAAAACCACCACATAATACACAATTCTCAGTGTGATCATCTTTGCTACTCTTAACTAGAAATTGTGCAGTGAATGCATTGTGAACTGCTTTGTGACTTTGGTGAGTTATTTATTTTTACTGATCATTGGTTTGATTTCAAAGATACACGAGTATCACCAATCTTATAAACTCATTCTAAAAATTAGATGAAAAAAATCCTCCTTCTGCATATACGGAACACTAAAAAATTATAGGTATTGTGTCCAGATGTTTACACACTGACCTTATAGAAGCCTCACAGGAACCCTCTCTTTTAAGTTACAAGCATCTTGCCATGGTTTTTACTCACTTACCTTATGGAACCTTCATAACAATCACATCTTTTATAGATGAGAAAACTGAGGTTTTGGATGTCTCTAGGGGAAACGTGGGCCAGCAACGGCCAGAGGATCTTCTGAACTTAAGCAGTATCCATTGCCTCCCTACCTTTGGGCATCTTCTGGTTGCCAGTGTACTGTGGTCAGGTCCCTCGCTGGCTCCAAAATTCAATTGGGCAGGCTCCAAAGCAGTGGAGTCCGGTGCTACTGCCACCTGGGCCTCTTGGATCCCAGAGCTGCAGGACGGCTTCACCCACCGCACCCTGAGCTAGCCCTGCTTGTGGCTGGCACTGGGGGACAGCGTGTTCAGAGTGCCTCTTCTCCTGTATATCGCAGCCTGTGCCTTCGCTGTCTGCACACTCGTAGATGTGAGAGCCACTGGCTGGCTCTGCAGAACCCTTGTACTGGCCCTGATAGGGGCTGCATTTGGTGCACATGCAACAGTTTAGTGTGGCCCACGTGGGGCGCTCCTTCTCTTCTCGGGCAGCTGGGCCTTCACTTGCCACCTATCACCTCTTCCTAGCAAAGGCATGGCTGCCACAGGCAGCCCTGAGCCATGGGGGGACAATGTGGTAGTAGCTGACACCCCTCATCACCCCCATACCCTGAGCTGACATGTCTGCTAAAAAAAACCTGCCAATCTGTCTGGTTTATTTTAGAAGGGCCTGGATACAACAAG
>NW_026657851.1:0-4530 GCF_009828535.3 Hylobates moloch | reverse complement strand
AGTTGGAAAACACTCTGCAAGATATTATCCAGGAGAACTTCCCCAATTTAAAAGGCAGGCCAACACTCAGATTCAGGAAATACAGAGAATGCAACAAAGATATTCCTTGAGAAGGGCAACTCCAAGACACATAATTGTCAGATACCCCAAAGTTGAAATGAAGGAAAAAATGTTAAGGGCAGCCAGAGAGAAAGGTCAGGTTACCCACAAAGGGAAGCCCATCAGCCTAACAGCTGATCTCTCGGAAGAAACTCTACAAGCAAGAAGAGAGTGGGGGCTGATATTCAATATTCTTAAAGAAAAGAATTTTCAACCCAGAATTTCATATCCAGCCAAACTAAGCTTCATAAGTGAAGGAGAAATAAAATCCTTTACAGACAAGCAATTGCTGAGTGATCTTGTCACCAACAGGCCTGCCCTAAAACAGCTCCTGAAGGAAGCACTGAAAATGGAAAGGAGCAACCGGTACCAGCCACTGCAAAAACATGCCAAATTGTAAAGACCATCGAGGCTAGGAAGAAACTGCATCAACTAACGAGCAAACTAACCAACTAACATCATAATGACAGGATCAAATTCACACATAACAATATTAAATTTAAATGTAAATGGGCTAAATCCTCCAATTAAAAGACACAGACTGGCAAACTGGATAAGGAGTCAAGACCCATCAGTGTGCTGTATTCAGGAAACCCATCTGATGTGCAGAGACACACATAGACTCAAAATAAAGGGATGGAGGAAGATCTATCAAGCAAATGGAAAACAAAAACAAGGCAGGGGTTGCAATCCTAGTCTCTGATAAAATAGACTTTAAGCCAACAAAGATCAAAAGAGACAAAGAAGGCCATTACATAATGGTAGAGGGATCAATTCAGCAAGAAGAGCTAACTATCCCAAATATAAATGCACCCAACACATGAGCACCCAGATTCATAAAGCAAGTCCTGAGTGACCTACAAAGGGACTTAAACTCCCACACAATAATAATGGGAGATTTTAACGCCCCATTGTCAACATTAGACAGATCAACAAGAGAGAAAGTTAACAGGAATTGAACTCAGCTCTGCACAAAGGGGACCTAATAGACATCTACAGAACTCTCGACCCCAAATCAACAGAATATACATTTTCTCCAGCACCACACCACACCTATTCCAAAATTGACCACATATTTGGGAAGTAAAACTCTCTTCAGCAAATGTAAAAGAACAGAAATTATAACAAACTGTCTCTCAGACCACAGTGCAATCAAACTAGAACTCAGGATAAAGAAACTCACTCAAAACCGCTCAACTACATGGAAACTCAACAACCTGATCCCGAATGACTATTGGGTACATAATGAAATGAAGCCAGAAATAAAGATATTCTTTGAAACCAATGAGAACAAAGACACAACATACCAGAATCTCTGGGACACATTCAAAGCAGTGAGTAGAGGGAAATTTATAGCACTAAATGCCCACAAGAGAAAGCAGGAAAGATCCAAAATTGACACCCTAACATCACAATTAAAACAAATAGAAAAGCAAGAGCAAACACGTTCAAAAGCTAACAGAAGGCTAGAAATAGCTAAAATCAGAGCAGAACTGAAGGAAATAGAGACACAAAAAACCCTTCAAAAAATTAATGAATCCAGAAGATGGCCAAATAGGAACAGCTCCGGTCTCCAGCTCCCAGCCCCAGCGACACAGAAGACTGGTGATTTCTGCATTTCTGCTTGAGGTACCGCTTTCATCTCACTAGGGAGTGCCAAACAGTGGGTGCAGGACAGTCGGTGAAGCGCACTGTGCATGAGCCGAAGCAGGGCGAGGCATTGCCTCACTGGGGAAGCACAAGGGGTCAGGGAGTTCCCTTTCCTAGTCAAAGAAAGGGGTAACAGACGGCACCTGGAAAATCGGGTCAGTCCCACCCTCATACTGCGCTTTCCCAATGGGCCTGGAAAACGGCACACTAGGAGATTGTATCCCGCACCTGGCTCGGAGGGTCCTATGCCCACGGAGTCTCGCTGATTGCTAGCACAGCAGTCTGAGATCAAGCTGCAAGGCGGCAGCGAGGCTGGGGGAGGGGCACCTGCCATTGCCCAGGCTTCCTTAGGTAAACAAAGCAGCCAGGAAGCTCGAACTGGGTGGAGCCCACCACAGCTCAAGGAGGCCTGTCTGCCTCTGTAGGCTCCACCTCTGGGGGCAGGGCACAGACAAACAAAAAGTCAGCAGGAATCTCCAGAGACTTAAACGTCCTTGTCTGACTGACAGCTTTGAAGAGAGTAGTGGTTCTCCCAGCACGCAGCTGGAGATCTGAGAACGGACAGACTGCCTCCTAAAGTGGGTCCCTCACCCCTGAGCAGCCTAACTGGGAGGCACCCACCCAGAAGGGAAAGACTGACACCTCACTGGGCCAGGTACTCCTCTGAGACAAAACTTCCAGAGGAACTATCAGACAGCTGAATTGGTGGTCTCATGAAAATCCGCTGTTCTGCAGCCACCGCTGCTGACACTCAGCCAAACAGGGTCTGGAGTGGACCTCTAGTAAACTCCAACAGACCTGCAGCTGAGGGTCCTGTCTGGTAGAAGGAAAACTAACAAACAAAAAGGACATCCACACCAAAAACACATCTGTACATCACCATCATCAAAGCCCAAAAGTAGATAAAACCGCAAAGATGGGGAAAAAACAGAGCAGAAAAACTGGAAACTCTAAAAAGCAGAGCACCTCTCCTCCTCCAAAGGAACGCAGTTCCTCACCAGCAATGGAACAAAGCTGGATGGAGGATGACTTTGACGAGTTGAGAGAAGAAGGCTTCAGATGATCAAACTACTCTGAGCTACGGGAGGAAATTCAAAACAATAGCAAAGAAGTTAAAAACTTTGAAAAAAAATTAGAAGAATGGATAACTAGAATAACCAATGGAGAGAAGGGCTTAAAGGAGATGGAGGAGCTGAAAGCCAAATTTCGAGAACTACGTGAAGATTGCAGAAGCCTCAGCAGCAGATGCGATCAACTGGAAGAAAGGGTATCACAGATGGAAGATGAAATGAATGAAATGAAGTGAGAAGGGAAGTCTAGAGAAAAAAGAATAAAAAGAAATGAACAAAGCCTCCAAGAAATTTGGGACTATGTGAAACGACCAAACCTACGTCTGATTGGTGTACCTGAAAATGACGGGGAGAATGGAACCAAGTTGGAAAATACTCTGCAAGATATTATCCAGGAGAACGTCCCCAATCTAGCAAGGCAGGCCAACGTTCAGATTCAGGAAATACAGAGAACGCCACAAAGATACTCCTTGAGAAGAGCAACTCCAAGACACATAATTGTCAGATTCACCAAAGTTGAAATGAAGGAAAAAATGTTAAGGGCAGCCAGAGAGAAAGGTCAGGTTACCCACAAAGGGAAGCCCATCAGGCTAACAGCTGATCTCTCGGCAGAAACTCTACAAGCCAGAAGAGAGTGGGGGCCGATATTCAACATTCTTAAAGAAAAGAATTTTCAACCTAGAATTTCCTTTCCAGCCAAACTAAGCTTCATAAGTGAAGGAGATATAAAATACTTTACAGACAAGCAAACGCTGAGTGATTTTGTCACCACCAGGCCTGCCCTCAAAGAGCTCCTGAAGGAAGCACTAAACATGGAAAGGAACAACCGGTACCAGCCACTGCAAAAACATGGCAAATTGTAAAGACCATCGAGGCTAGGAAGAAACTGCATCAACTAATGAGCAAAATAACCAACTAACATCATAATGACAGGATCAGATTCACACATAACAATATTAACGTTAAGTGTAAATGGGCTAAATGCTCCAATTAAAAGACACAGACTGGCAAACTGGATAAGGAGTCAGGACCCATCAGTGTGCTATATTCAGGAAACCCATCTCACGTGCAGAGACACACATAGACTCAAAATAAAGGGATGGAGGAAGATCTATCAAGCAAATGGAAAACAAAAAAAGGCAGGGGTTGCAATCCTAGTCTCTGACAAAATAGACTTTAAACCAACAAAGATCAAAAGAGACAAAGAAGGCCATTACATAATGGTAAAGGGATCAATTCAACAAGAAGAGCTAACTATCCTAAATATATATGCACCCAACACAGGAGCACCCAGATTCATAAAGCAAGTCCTGAGTGACCTACAAAGGGACTTAAACTCCCACACAATAATAATGGGAGATTTTAACGCCCTATTGTCAACATTAGACAGATCAACAAGACAGAAAATTAACAGGAATTGAACTCAGCTCTGCACAAAGTGGACCTAATAGACATCTACAGAACTCTCCACCCCAAATCAACAGAATATACATTTTTTTCAGCACCACACCACACCTATTCCAAAATTGACCACATAGTTGGAAGTAAAGCTCTCCTCAGCAAATGTAAAAGAACAGAAATTATAACAAACTGTCTGTCAGACCACAGTGCAATCAAACTAGAACTCAGGATTAAGAAACTCACTCAAAACCGCTCAACTACATGGAAACTGAACAACCTGCTCCTGAATGACTATTGGGTACATAATGAA
>NW_026657850.1:0-4531 GCF_009828535.3 Hylobates moloch | reverse complement strand
AGCCCCATGTGTCCAGAGATTTCAAATTTGCAAGAGAAGTTGGAAATGCAGATTTTAAATGAAATATCCCAAATTTTAGATGTTAGCAAATAACTTATAAAAATTTTATAGACTTATGGCTCAGTCGAAATATGTCTGCTAACTAGAATCAACCCATGAGCTGTCAGTTTATGACCTCAGCTATATACCTTCCAGCCTAGCAGCAAGCCCACCACTGTCCTTTTTGTTACCATGGCAATAAGGCAGGTCCTCATAGACCTCTGTGTGTCGAGGATGCAGCCTGACCTTTGATTATCTATTCATGTCACCTCCACATCGTATGATGAACTAAACATGCAGGACAAATTGCTCCAAGAACTTAATCTCCAGTAGACCTGAGAAACTGAAGCAACTGGGAGTTGCCACTCAGCCTTCTGAAAGTTTTGAAGCCTCCCAATAACCATAAACTTTATCTCTCCCAGCATCTTTGCCCAGCCTCTCTACCCACCCATACTGGAGCTCCTGATATAGCAAAAAGATGGGGTGCCTGGGCAAACCACAGTGATTCACACCTGTAGGAGCTGAGGGCATCAGAATCACATATCTTCTTATTTCACATCAATATGCAGCAAAACACACCCACTCCCACATCTATTCCACTGCCAACTAGGTCAAATTCTCCACCGCTAAAATCGCACTCCTTCTACGTCATAAACCAACACATTCAACCTTAGCTACAGCCTCAATGTTTCTGTTGGGATGAATGGGAATCTCAGTCAGAAGGAGTGATGGCCTAAGTCTTTGCAGGCACACGCAGGTGTGAGCACACAGATACCAGACGGCAGGTAGCCACACTGTAAAATGGAGGGACAGTATTCCGTTCTGATAAAGGACAGTGTGAGAGCAGGTGCTGTAAGGATGGCTCTCTACTCCATGATAATTTGCCCACCTGAAAAGTGTCCAAAGATCTGGACTCAAAGAACATACCCCAAGACATATGAAATGGCAAAACATGGTGTAAAAGTAGGTAATAAAATGGTCTTCACTTGCTGTGGGGATTAGTTCTAGGTACAGCACAGTTCATCTAGGTAGTGACCATTCATTCGTGCTCCTCTGGATCAGGGGCTGGCAATTTTTATTGTTGTTGTAAAGGGCCAGTGAATAAATATTTCTGGCTTTGCAGCCCATACAGTGTCTGTCATAATTACTCAATTCTGCCATTGTAGCATGAAAAGCCGGAGACTACATGTAAATAAATAGACTTGGCTGTGGTTTACTACAAATTTATAAAACAGGCAGCAGGTCAGCTTTGGCCTATAGTTTGTGGACCCTTGTTCTAGAGCCCAGGGTGGTCCAGGCAGTTCCCTTCTAGCTACAAACCATCTCATTACTAAGCAGAACCCCCAAGTCTGAGTCAGCTTGAGAGCTGAGCTAGGAATCTAGGCCCACTCCTAGACAGCTCGAGGGTAAGCCAGCTTTTCAGCCCATCTTGTGGAAGCTGGGCTGCTTTCCTCGCAGACTGAGCCAAAACCCCAGCTGCCTCCTAGTGGAGGAGGGAGTTTTCACTTCCAGCATTTGCTTCATAGTGGAGAAACTAATTGTAGTTCTATTTTCAAAAGAAACCTACTCCAGACACATATATGTACCGTATATGTTAGTGGGCTCAGATGAGAAAATCATAACTTTAGATGCCCTTGTTTGTGTATGAGATAAAACAATGTTATTTTCCCTCTTTCGACTGTAGTGGGCTCAGGGTACATGTTTTAAGAAACCCAAAGGAAGACTATAATGAAGTTATAAGCTGTCAGAACTAAGTGCTTGCTCTAGGAGCATACTTCAAAGGCCAAATATGCATATTTTTTCCTTTGAAAAGCATAATAGGTAATATTACTGCTATTCAACACAGGAAATCAATTAAACCCTTATGAAAAGAAAATCATTTTTTAAATGATCAGTATTTTTTTTTCCCTGTCCCCAGGCTGGATCATGGCACGGTCACTTCACTTCCCTCCAGGTTCACCCCTCTGCCCCTCTCTCGATATTACAAGCGTGAGCCACCGCGCCCGGCCAAATGATCAGTATTTTAATATTGAATCTATTTTCCTAAAACAGAACAGGTCAGCATTTTCAGATAAAGGAGGCATGTTTTTGTAGGCTCTTTCAACCATAATGCTTATTAAATTTATGTACTTTGCACTAACTCAAATGAATAATTGTTTATTTTTTGAGGTTACTTAATATCAGCTAGAGTCAGGTCTTGCCAAAATTTTCTCACTGCTTTACGCCACCTAATTTGAAATTAGGACTATATGAAATCATTCATTGAAAAATGCGATTCCTTCCAACCTCAGCAGAAACAAGAAAAAAAAAATACAATTCTTAAAGAAGGAAGTAAAAAAGTATCTTAAGACAATGTTTTATCAGTCTCGAATTAAGCATCACTTCCTAGATAATCTGAGGGAAATTCTGCTGACATTGATGACAATATAATGAGCTCTATTTTTAATAAAACCATGATCCACAGCATACGGAAATTTGTTCTAAGATATGAGTAGCTAAAATGTTAAATACCAAAGTTAGAGGCTTTTGGCCTTGACTGAACAGGAAACCAAGAATTCAAACTGTGCTGGAAGAGGCAGAAACAAAGACCCATTATGTTTGCGCTGAACCTGGCTGTATGATATTAGGATATGGCATAAAGCTGGCAAAGTATTTGATGTTTTCATTGAAACTGGGCCTCCAGTAATTTAAAGTCACTCTATGATGGCGCCTTTAATGTGAATAATGTAGTCCCCATTCAGTTATTTAACTCGGACTTCTTTGTGACTTGCTTGCTTGTTTAACTTCCCTACTGTGGGAAGGTATTTTCTTTGTCAAGGCATTATTCTTGAGTATCCCTCAGTAGCAGGGAAGGGATGCGTGCCAGGATAGATAGGAGCTTCCAGATGTTACCCCAAAATTTCCCACCGTGTGATCTTTGTACTGTTTCCTGTGAGCTTGCTTTGGGAGGGGCTCATGTGTTAAGCAAAATTGAGAACAACACAGGTTTTTAAAATTTTCCCTTATTACTACTGAGATTGAGCATTTTTTACATTTATTCGCCACCCGCATTTCTGCATCTGTAACTTGCTTGTTCATAGTTATTGTCCATTTGTCCACTGTAGTTTTTGTCTTGTTCTCATTACTTGTAGAACCTGTTTATGTGTTATGGATATATGAGCTCTATTTTGGATAAAACCATGATCAACAGCATAGGGGAATTTATGCTAAGATGTGAATATGCTAAATGTTAAATATCAAAGTTAGAGTCTTCTTTTGCTAAGTTAACTAAGCAAGTCACTTCATCTTCCTAGATCTTGAATTCCTTATCTATTAAATGAGAAAGTGAAAGCAGTTCATCCCTAGTTCCCCTTCCACTTCTAAAATTTGAATATTTATAAATCACATGTTCTTAGAGTAAGGCATACATACATTGATGGTTGAGTATAAAGAAAAAGTGAACACTGAGGCAATGCATTTTGTGTTTTGAGACTATCCTACTGAACAAGCTTTTCAGAGTCAGACAAAACATGTAAGTTGGGAAAACTCGGCATTTTATTGTGAAGCCCATGCCATTTTTCAAAGGCGGACATTCAGGTGTCCCTTAGGTTTTTCAACTGCTTCTTAATGGCCATTTCTTCCTTCAGAAATAAAGTCACAGTGGGGCATATGTCCTACAACCTACGTAGAATGGCTTTCCATGGTTTCAAAAGGTTACTGATGGCAAAATAATGACACCATTCGAAAATAACTAATGTTAACAGTGTACATATTGTTAACGTTTCCTGTTGTCAATAAACACGCTTCCTCAAAGGGATTTTGTTCATGGCTACTTAGTAATTCATCATATGGTGATATACTCCCTGATTATTAGGCTATTAACATAATATTGTTATAAATAATATATGATGAATACATATTTATTACACATTGACATGATGAATATATAATGAACTGCCTTGTACATAATTTTGCATCTTTCCGATAATTTCCTCTGGATGAACTCTACTATGTAAAGGAAATGATGAGTCAAAGGGACTGAACAGCTTTAAAAACTTTTTCTATTTTCAAATTTTAGCCAGATTATTGGACCAATTGAGACATCCAACAGCGGTTCAGCCTCCATTTAAGTATATACCCTCCAAATGTAGAAATTTTTGGTATAGTTAGCCTATTTCTTTGTTTTTGAGGAGGCAATTTATTAGGCAAAATTGTATCAAGCCTTTCAAAACTTTATATTTTTCTTATTGATTATAAATTTGACTGTATACTCCCCCCACACACACATTGATTGATGACTCAAACTTCTCCTTTTATAACTTAACCTGTTTGTTTAACTTTTCTATTGTGGTATTTGTCTTTTTCTTAATGATTTAAATATAGGGGAATTAATTCATTTTCTATCATAAACAGTATATATATTTTTCTCAATTTAGTACATATCTCTTCTTTTTGTTTATGGCAATATTTAACCTTTCTAAATTTTTCTTCCTTTGAAATAATTTTATACTTA
>NW_026657849.1:0-4532 GCF_009828535.3 Hylobates moloch | reverse complement strand
GAATTTCTCCTTTTTCTTTTTTTTTCCTTTCCTTTCTTTCTTTCTTTTTTTTTTTTTTTTTTTTTGACACAGCGTCTCACTCTGTCACCCAGGCTGGAGTGCAGTGGCATGATCTGGGCTCACTGCAACCTCTGCCTCCCAGGTTGAAGCAATTCTTATGCCTCAGCCTCCCGAGTAGCTGGGATTACAGGCGCCTGCCACTATGCCTGGCTAATTTTTGTATTTTTAGTAGAGACGGGGTTTCACCAGGTTGGCCAAGCTGGTTACGAACTCCTGACCTCAAGTGATTCACCGGACTCGGCCTCAGCCTCCAAGTATCAGGGACCACAGGTGTGATCACCACGGCTGGTATTTTAGTTTAGAGACATAGTTGTTGCCCAGTCTGGGTCATAGATCATGGACTCACATCATTCCACCTCAGCCTCCCAAAGTGCTGGGATCACAGGTGTGAGCCACTGCATCCAGTCAAATTCTTTCTTGTGAGGAGACAAGAACTGAGGTTGCTGCAGACCTGGACAGATTTGCCACTGCTAGCAAGCTCACATTATTAGTTTCCACTGTCCTGCATTTTCTGATGTTATTGTTTTGAAAGCTGTCATTGCATGTATTTTGTGTAAATCTATTGTTTGAAGCAGGTAGTAAGTCTTGTCCCTGTTACTCCATCTTGGCCAGAAGCAGAAGTGCTCTCCCACAACGTTTACAAATGTACTTTGCTTTTCTTCTTTTTCATTTCTTGAGATAGAGGCTTACTTAGCTCAGTAATTATTCAAACTTTTTGCCTTGATATGTTTCTAATCATAGATACTAAAAGACAGTAAAAACTCCATATACATATATTTATTACTTTTAACACTGTTGGATTTTTATAATTCTTTATATCCAAAAAAGGTAATCCATTTTGTGAAATGCTTACAGTCTTTTTTGTGTGTGCCATCATAGCTCTCATCATTAAACAAGTTTCCTTAACAACCGGACAAAAATTGATATCAACATAGGTACCTATATGATTTTAAAGTTTTTCTTACTGCACCTTTTAAAAGTTGCACATTCTGGCCAGGCGTGGTGGCTCATGCCTGTAATCCCAGCACTTTGGGAGGCTGAGGTGGGCGGATCACTTAAGGTCAGGAGTTTGAGACCAGCCTGGCCGGCATGGTGAAACCCCATCTCTACTGAAAACACAAAAATTAGCTGGGCGTGGTGGCGTGCTCCTGTAATCCCAGCTATTCGGGAGGCTGAGGCAGGAGAATCGCTTCAACCTGGGTGGCAGAAGTTGCTGTGAGCTGAGATTGCGCCACTGCACTTCATCCAGCCTGGGCAACAAAGTGAGACTCCATCTCAAAAAAAAAAAAAAAAAAAAAAAAAGAGGCTGGGCACAGTGGCTCACACCTGTAATCTTAGCACTTTGGGAGCCTAAGGTGGGCAGATCACGAGGTCGGGAGTTCGAGCCCAGGCTGGTCAATATGGTGAAACCCCGTCTCTACTAAAAATACAAAAATTAGCCGGGAGTGGTGGTGCACGCCTGTAGTCCCAGCTACTTGGGAGGCTGAGGCACGAGAATCATTTGAACCCAGGAGGCGGGGGATGCAGTGAGCCGAGATCGCGCCACTGCACTCCAGCCTGGGCAATAAAGCAAGACTCCATTAAAAAAAAAAGTTGCACATTCTTTCAGTGTAATAAGGAGATAGGACACAGAGAGAAATACAGAAATTAAAAAGAGAAGAAGGCAGATGAAAACAAGGAGAAGGTGGAATAGAAAAGTAGGGAAAATGAGTAGCACATGGACGACCTTTACAGAAATGGCATGTAATCCCTCACCATTTCTGAATCTTCAGTTAAAGTTTCCATAGAATGCAATGCATAGCTGATCATGGTCCACATGCATTTGCCACCCACCTCACTGATCTGATCACTACCTGTGTTAGCTACTCTATAAAATGGTAAAAACAATATGTAAGAACACCATAGAAGAAAACTTAAGTATGAATATCGCTTTTTGGTATTGTTAAAAATGAACAGTGTCTGAAACCAGGGTTCCAAGGGACCACCCAGTTTTTTCCCATTGTCATAGACAATCTATGTCCTAACTTCTGAGCCGCTCTAGAATCTTGTTTCTTTTCATCCTAGAACCCAACAACATTTTGGTGTTGGTTTGCTATAGCACTACCCTGGCTGAGAGTATTTTCTGCTTCTCTCTTTCCCAGGCAGTAGGCTACTCTGTGCCTAGCTGGTAATGGGGCAGAGGTGGAGAGGACTCTTCTCTTTCCAAAAGCAAATTGTTCTGAAGGCAGCAGATTTTGTGTCCTCTTGGTAACACTACTGCCTCTTCCCAACCTCCTGTCCTTGTCTCCAGCTTTAAGCTCATCTCTTTTCCGTCTTTCTTTCTTTCTTTCTTTCGTTCTTTCGTTCGTTCGTTCTTTCTTTCTTTTCTTTCTTCTTCTTTCTTTCTTCTTCTTTCTTTCTTTCCTTCTTTCTCCTTCCTTCCTTCCTTCCTTCTCTCTCTCTATCTTTCCTTCCTTCCTTCCTTCTTTTCTTTTCTTTTTTTTTTTTTTTTTATGAGACAGGGTCTTGCTCTGTTGTCCAGATTGGAGTTCAGTGGCATGATCACAGCTCACTGCAACCTCTGCCTCTCAGGATCAGGTGATCCTCACATCTCAGCCTCCCAAGTAGCTGGGACTATGGGAATGTGGCACCATGCCAGGCTAATTTTTATATTTTTTGTAGAGACAGGGTCTCGCCATGTTGCCCAGGCTGGTCTGGAATTCCTGGGCTCAAGCTATCCTCCCACCTTGGTCTCCCAAAATGCTGAGATTACAAGCATAAGCTACCAAAATACTTTAATAATTATTAAAAACCGTGGACTGCTGGCCGGGCGCGGTGGCTCACACCTGTAATCCCAGCACTTTGGGAGGCCGAGGGGGCCAGATCATGAGGTCAGGAGTTCTAGACCAGCCTGGCCAACATGGTGAAACCCCGTCTCTACTAAAAATACAAAAAAGCTGGGCATGGTGGAGCATGCCTATAATCCCAGCTACTCAGGAGGCCGAGGTAGGAGAATTGCCTGAACCCAGGAGGCAGAGGTTGCAGTGAGCCGAGATCACGCCACTGCACTCCAGCCTGGGCAACAGAGCGAGAGTCCGTCTCAGAACAACAACAACAACAAAAACAAAAACTGTGCACTGCTCCAGTGACATAAAAGCAATAATGTATATGGGACTTCGGAAATTACAAAGGGCGGCCAGACACAGTGACTCATGCCTGTAATCCCAGTACTTTGGGAGGCTGAGGTGGGCAGATCACCTGAGGCCCGTGTCTACTAAAAATACAAAAATTAGCTGGGTGTGGTGGTGGACGCCTGTAATCCTAGCTATTCGGGAGGCTGAGGCAGGAGAATTGCTTGAACCCGAGAGGTGGAGGCCGCAGTGAGCCGAGATTGCACCACTGCACTCCAGCCTGGGCAACAAGAGTGAAACTCTGTCTCAAAAAAATAAAGAAAGAAAAAAGAAAAGAAAAAAAGAAATTATAAAGGGCTTTCAGGTAGATTCTCGTTTGTCCTCTGTGATAATGCTCTGGGATGTGGAGCAGCCGCTTGGGAGGTTGGGCATCTCGCCCAAGGTCATGAAGCACGTAAGGGGTATCTTTAGCTAGGTCTTCTCTCCAGATCCACACCTTTTCTACTGTGTTGCTTCTAACATGTACCTAAAAGCAATTTTATTTGTTTACAGAAAAAGAAACTACTTTTCAGTCCTCCTAATGAATATGATTATATGTAAGCTTAAAAAAAAAAAAGGAAATGTGAGCCAGACATGATGGCTCATGCCTGTAATCCCAGCACTTTGGGAGGGGCAGGTGGATCCCTTGAGCCCAGGAGTTGGAGACCAGCCTGGGCACATAGTGAGACCTCATCTTTACAAAAAAAAAAAAAAAATTACCAGGTGTGGTGGGGTGCATCTGTAGTCTCAGCTATTTGGGAGGCTGAGCCAGGAGGACTGCTTGAGCCCAGGAGGTTCTAGGCTGCCATAAGCCGAGATGCTGCCACTGCACGATATCCTGGGTGATAGAGTGAGACCTCTGTCTCAAAAAATAAAAATAAATAATTTTTTTTTTGAGACGGGGTCTCGCTCTGTCGCCCAGGCTGGAGTGCAGTGGTGCGATCTCGGCTCACTGCAAGCTCCGCCTCTCGGGTTCATGCCATTCTCCTGCCTCAGCCTCCCGAGTAGCTGGGACTACAGGCGCCCGCCACCACGCCCGGCTAATTTTTTGTGTTTTAGTAGAGTCGGGGTTTCACTGTGTTAGCCAGGATGGTCTCGATCTCCTGACCTCTTGATCCGCCCGCCTCAGCCTCCCAAAGTGCTGGGATTACAGGCGTGAGCCACCGCACTTGGCCAATAAAAAAATTTTAAGAGGCCGGGTGCGGTGGCTCACGCCTGTAACCCCAACACTCTGGGACGCCAAGGTGGGCAGATCACAAGGTCAGGAGTTCGAGACCAGCCTGGCCAATATAGTGAAACCACGTCTCTACTAAAAATACAAAA
>NW_026657848.1:0-4533 GCF_009828535.3 Hylobates moloch | reverse complement strand
ACATATACAAAACATCTTATATATTATATATTATACATTATACATATGTAAAACATCGTATATATTATATATTATACATATATGTATATAAACATCTTACATAATATATTAAGATATAAGGTATCTTAAGATATAAGATCTTATATAATATATATGTTTTAAATGTATAGATGTATAATATATAAGATGTTTTATATATGTAAAATACATATGATATATAATATATATGACATATAAGATGTTTTATATATGTGTGAAATATATACCATACACATTATATATAATATGTATGTGTATATTACATATATGTAAAATGTAATTAGTGTCTATGTTTTGTAGTGTCTTAAGTATTATGTATGATTATTTCCAGAAAGCAGAGTATGTATCAATATAAATACAAGTAAAAATGCTAATATTCTAAATCTTCAAAATCTGGATTTCTCAGTATACCTAAACTGACAGTTGGTAGAAGCTGTTTGTTTTCATGTTGAGAAGGACTTGCTGGTGGTGAGTTTGCAGGGGCTGGAGAGGGAGATAGTTGTGCTGGCTTCAGTGCCCTGTCTTCTTGCTTAGAAGAAAATTTGGTAAGGGAATTCAAGTTGTGCTGGCAGGAGCCTCGAGCCAGCAGAGTGAGATGAGACCTCAGGTGTGTGCCGGGACCTGGCAGGTGGCATGGGCCCTTCTTTATACTACTTGGTTGGCCGCGAGTTGACCAGCAGGCGAGTTCGGTTTCTGCCCCACCCTGCTCGGCACTTTCTTTGGAAGACGCAAGTACCTGTCTGGTTGTAGCTCTTCTGAAAATGTGCCTGGATTGGCATCATAGGGATGTGGCGTGCTGGGGGAAGGCAGGGTGTTCTAGCTGTTTAACTTCTGGGAATTTCTAGGTTGCCCCAAGGCTGCTTCGACTCTGGCCTAAGTTTCTGTTTCTTAACTTTCTTCCATGGTGTTGACTTAAAACGAAGGGTCTGCATATTTCTTCACTCTTGAATGTCCTTGTGCCTTCGTTAACACCTTGTTGTTGTGGGTGCGAAGCGCTTCTACCCTGCTCCCTAGGTGGCCCCAGGCCTCTGCCAGCCCTGTGGGGCTCATGTGGCAGGGTTGGCCACCTTACCATGAGATGGGGCCACCAGGACTGTCTCCTCTCCTGGTGGATGTCTGAGCCTAGGAAGCAGCTGGGGACAGTGGCTTTTCTTCATAAGAGATGGGTGGGCCCCTACCTTGGCCTCAAGCAGTTTCCCAGGACTGGCTTGACCAACTCTTGTGATTCATGTGGCAGAAATGCTACTGCTGAAGTTGTAATTTTTCTCTAGAAAAACGAAACATGCCATTTGTCATGGCTCATGAAAACCATTGGATTGGTACTTTTGCATTTCTTAGTGTGTCATTCTCCTTTGCAATAACATACCATTTGTTGCCATGTAGGCAGCCAGTCAGTATCTAAAAATAGCCTCTCCAATAAAAACATTCCACACATATGATTGCAGAAAATTGTTTTGTGTGCACACATGCACATGCTAGTGTGTGTGTGTCTGAAGGTTGAGCACTTTTCATGTTATTTAACATCCTTTTTTTAAAAAATCTCTTGATGTTTTTATTTTACTTAAAGGAGGATTGTAATCCAAGTATTTAAAAATTACCAACTGTAGTAAACGAGTAAATACGGAGTGGACCTCCGCAATCAAATGATTTTGTTATTGCTTGAGTTTGTAAAGCTGGTCAAGCTTTGGTCAACAGATGGAGCTTAATGTGATGTGGTTAATCCTGAACCAAATCACTTAGGACGAAGAGCACTGAGTAGACATTAGAAATCCATGCAAATTCAGCAATCTGACGGTACCAGAGTCACCTTATGCACATGCTACAATATGTCTGTAGCGCTCATTGCTGTTTTTGGAATTTTAAAGAAGATGGGTTCTTGAGCAAACAAAAAAACTAATTTTATTTTAAATCAGAGTGCATTTGTTCTGCCAAGAGAGTACACAAATGCTATATATCCTGGTTGAAAGGGAATATTGTCCAAGGAGATGTTCTAAATATTCCTGTGATGATGCGTTCCAGTCTTCGAAAAGATACATAGACTATTTAATCAATATGAATGTATATCATATTTAAAGTACTTAAACTAATAATTAAATGGAATAACTATTATAAAGCTTTGAAATTATATGATTCAATATGAAACATTATATAGGGAAACCAAATTACTTTCTAAAACTTAGAAAGTTTCTTAATTATTACTGATTTATATCAACTGGAGAAATAATGCAGAGAAGTGAACTATAAGTTTATAATTTCTGTGACTCCAAAAAGATGGTTCATACTTGAACTAATATCTTTTAGGAACATCTAATAGCAACGGTCAAAATAATTGCTTCTTTTAGAAATATATAGGTGACAGCTGGGCTCTGTGGCTCATGCCTGTAATCCCAGCACTTTTGGGGGGCCAAGAGGTGGATTGCTTGTGCCCAGGGGTTAGAGACCAGCCTGGGCAACATGACAAAATCCTGTATCTAAAAAAAAAAAAAAAAAAAATGCAAAAATTAGCTGGCTGGTGGCACATGCCTGTAGTCCCAGCTACTCAGGAGGCTGAAGTGTGAGGATCACTTGAGCCTCAGAGGTGGAGGCTGCAGTGAGCTTTAATCATGCCATGGCACTCCAGCCCGGGTGACAGAGTGAAATCATGCCTCAAAACAACAACAACAGCAAAGATATACATACACACACACACACACACACACACACACACACATATATATATACACAGAGATAGAGAGAGAGGGATAGGTGACATAAAATGAAAAAGATTTTTGCAATGTATTTTTTATTGTCCAATTTAGAATCATTTTCCTGAAATTATACCAAGATTGTATTGTCAGTTTGGGAAACTTGTGTGAAAAATCACTTACTGCTGATAATGAAATAATTGAATTCCTCTCCTTCCCTCAGGTATTCACTTACAAGCAGAGCACAATTACCCACCAGAAGGTGACTGCTATGCACCCCACGAACGAGGGGGGTGTGGATGACATGGCGTCCTTGACAGAGCTCCATGGCGGCTCCATCATGTATAACTTATTCCAGCGGTATAAGAGAAATCAAATATATGTAAGTTCCACTTGTAATTCCTTTAAAAAGATCCTCACGTTTGAGTGAATGCTTATTTTTGTTTTCAGAGAATATTTCTTGCCTTTTGAGAACTCTTATTAAAATCTACGTAAAATTATGTTTTTAAGGGATTTGCCACATTAGAAACTTGGGTCAATAAATCATGTTTTCCTAGAGCTTATTGCCTAGGTTTTATTAGTGGGGATTTACTTTCTGTGGAAGGGTCTTCTGCACATCGAGGTAGTTTGACCTTCCTGCTTGTGAATACGCTCTGTTGTGTTCAGTTTCTAAGTGTTCTGCTACAGAAAGAAGTCACGGAGTTGTTAGACTGACCGAGGGAAAATGTTGACTTGTAGACATGAGTACTTGAGCTTAAGCTGTCTTTTCTGGATTTTTCTCTTTCTGTGGATTTTCAATCATTTTTCTGGCTCTGGAGCCCACCCTAGGGTGATACTTGCATTCAAGGGAACCCGTCTTTCTAAGTTGTGGGATTCCTGTTTGCATTTTGAATGGAGAAGTACGTAAAAAGTGGTCACGCACATTTTTCTCTCAACTTCTAAGAAATGTGACTATACCTCTATTATAAAGTGACATTTAAAAATCACTTGTTACAAAGTTTTGACATGAAAGTACAGATACTGCATTATCTGTCAAGATCAGTTGACCTGCAGATTTTCTCCCCTTTTCCATCTGCCTGTTTGCAAGTCTTTATAGGAAACTAAAGGCAACTGGTTATGTATGTTTATTTCTCTTGTCCAGCTCAAATTTGTATCATTTTTAAGCCAAAATTATAATACTTTAAAAACTCTTGATCTTTTAGTAATTTTTATTCTTTAGGAGTTACATTTCTCTTTGCCAATATGTTTGTGATTATGATTAATAATAAATTAGCCTTTGCCAGGCGCCGTGGCTCACACCTGTAATCCCAGCACTTTGTGAGGCCAAGGTGGGTGGATCACGAGGTCAGGAGTTTGAGACAAGCCTGACCAACATGGTGAAATCCCGTCTCTACTAAAAATACAAAAACTAGCCAGGCGTGGTGGTGCATGCCTGTAATCTTGGCTACTCAGGAGGCTGAGGCAGGAGAATTGCTTGAACCTGGGAGGCAGAGGTTGCAGTGAGCCAAGATCGTGCCACTGCACTCCAGCCTGGGCGACAGAGTGAAACTCCGTTTCAAAAAAAAAATAAACAAAAAATAAAAGGCCAGGTGCAGTGGCTTACGCCTATAATCCCAGCACTTTGGGAGGCTGAGACAGGCAGATCACGAGATCAAGAGATCAGACCATCCTGGCCAACATGGTGAATCCCCGTCTCTACTAAAAATACAAAAATTAGCTGGGCGTGGTGGCGTGTGCCTGTAATCCCAGCTACTCGGGAGCCTGAGGCAGGAGAATCGCTTGAACCTGGGAGGCAGAGTTTGCAGTGAGC
>NW_026657847.1:0-4534 GCF_009828535.3 Hylobates moloch | reverse complement strand
ATATTTTTAGTAGAGACAGGGTTTCACCGTGGTCTCGATCTCCTGACCTGGTGATCCGCCCACCTCGGCCTCCCAAAGTGCTAGGATTACAAGCGTGAGCCACCGCGCCCAGCCAGTTTTACCAACATCTTACTGAAAAGACTGTGTTTCCCCCATTGTGTGTTCTTGGCATCTTTATCAAAAATCAATTGACCACAGATATTTGGATTTATTTCTGGACTTTCTAATCTGTTCCCTTGGTCAATGTGTCAGTTTTTCATGCCAGTAATAGGCTGTTTTTATTGCTATCATTGGTGGGAGATTTTCAAATCACATAGTGTAGCACCTTCAGCTTTGTTCTTTTTTGCTCAAGATTGCTTTAGCTATTTGGGTTCTTTTCTGGTTCCATATAAATGTCAAAATTGTTTTTCTATTTCTGTAAAAAATATCCTTGAAATTTTGATAGAGATTGCACTGAATCTGTAGATTGCTGTGAGTATTATGGTCATTTTAACAATATTAATCATTCAAATCCATGCACATAGAATATATTTCCATTTATTTGTGCCTTCTACAATTTCTTTTGTCAGTATTGTATAATTTTCAGTTTACAAATTTTTCATCTCCTTGGTTAAATTTTTCCAAGTATTTTGGGTTTTTTTGTAGCTTTTGTAAATGGTATTTTTGACTTATTTTTATATAGTTTTTCATTAGTGTACAGAAAAGTTACAGATTTTGTATGTTCATATTGTATTTTCCAACTTTACTGACATTTACTATTATTTTCAACAGTTATTTTGTGTAAGTCTTTTGAGGTTTTTCTCTTTTTTTACATGTAAGATCATACCATTTGCAAACAGAGACGATTTAGCTTTACCCTTTCCAATTCAGAAACATTTTATTTCTTCTTTTTGCCTAATTGCGCTGGTTAGGACTTCCAATACTATGATGAATACAAGTGGAGGAAATGAGCACCTTTTCTTGTTCCCAACATAGAGGAAAAAAAAATCTTTCAACATTTCACTGTTGAGTATAACATTAGCTGTGGGCCTCTCTTATATGGTCTTTATGGTATAGCAGTACACTCCTGAAAAACTCATTAGTAGAGAGTTTTTATAATGAAAGGATGTTGAATTATGTCAAATGTTTTTACGACAACTGTTGTGATAATCATATTGTTCTTGTCCTTCATTCCGTTAATGTGGTGTACCACATTTATTTATTTGCGTATGTTTAACCATCCTTTCTTCTCAAGAATAAATTCTGCTTGATAGTTGTGAATGAAAATTTTAATGTGCTGCTGATTTGGGCTTACTAATATTATTTTTTTTTTAATGCTTTGAGATGGAGTCTCCCTCTGTCACCCAGGCTGGAGTGCAGTGGCGTGATCTTGGCTCACTGCAACCTCTGCCTCCCAGGTTCAAGTGATTCTCCTGCCTCAGCCCCCCAAGTTGCTGAAATTAACAGGTGCACACCACCATGCCTGGCTAATTTTTGTATTTTTAGAGACAGGGTTTCACCATGTTGGCCAGGCACATCTGAAATTCCTGACCTCAAATGATATGCCTGCCTCAGCCTCCCAAGGTGCTGGAATTACAGGTGTGAGCCACCGTGCATGACCAGGGCTTACAATATTTAATTGAGTATTTTTGCATCTATGTTCCTCAGGGATATTGGCTTGTAATTTTCTTTTCTTGAAATGTCCTTATCTGGCTTTAGTATCTGAGTAATGATAGACTTACAAAATTCATTTGGAAGTATTATTTTATCTTCAGTTTTTTGGAATAATTTGGGAAAGAATGGCATCTTTAAATGTTTGATAAAATTCAGCAGTTAAGCCATTAGGTTCTGGGCTTTTCTTTTTTGGGACACATTTACCTACTGATTTAATCTCCTGACTTGATATTGGTCAGTTCAGATCTTCTGTTTCTTTATAATTTAGTCTGCATAGGTTGTATGTTTCCAGGAATTTATCCATTTTTTTAGATTATTCAAAAGTTGGCATATAATTGTTCATAGTAGGCTTATGATTCTATGCATTTCTATGGCAATTGTCATAATGTCTCTTTTATTTCTGACTTTATTTATTTGAGTCTTCTCTTTTTTTTGTTAGTCTAACTAAAGGTTTTTTGATGTTACCATTTCAGAAAAACAGTTTTTACTTTGTTGATTTTTTCTATCATTTTTCTATTCTGTATTTCATTTATGCCTTCCCTTATTTTTATTATTTCCTCCCTTCAGTTAATTTTGGGATTAGTTTGCTCTGTTTCTAGTTTCTTGATGTATAACACTAGACTGTTTATTTTAAATCTTTCCTCTTTTTTGATGTAGGTGTTTATTGCTGTAAATTTTCCTCTTAGGAATGTTTTGGCTGCATCTCATAAGTTTTAGTATGTTTTGTTTTCCAATTTCAGTTGTCTCAAGATTTTTTAAATTTTTATTTTAATTTCTTCTTTGACGCATTGGTAGTTCGGTAACATGTTGTTTAATTCCTACATATTTGTGAATGTTTCAAATTTTCTTCTTTTATTGATTTATGGTTTCATACAATTATGATAGGGAAAGACACTTAATATTATTTCAATTTCTTAAGAACAACCATGACAGCTCAACTTCCAGGAAGCCACATCAATAGGAAAAAGGGGAGAGTACTACATCAAGGGAATACCCCATGGGACAAAAGAATCTGAACAAAAGCCTTCAGCTCTAGTCTTTCCCTCTGACAGAGCCTAGCCAAATGAGAAGGAACCAGAAAACCAACTATGGTAATATGACAAAACAAGGCTCTTTGACACTCCCAAAAAATCACACTAGCTCACCAGCAATGGATCCAAACTAAGAAGAAATCCCTGATTTACCTAAAAAAGAATTCAGGAGGTTAGTTATTAAGTTAATCAGTGAGGCACCAGAGAAAGGCAAAGCCCAGTGAAAGGAAATCCAAAGTGAAGGAAAAATCAGGAAAAGAATATATTAGATACAAAAAAAAAAAATCAAAATTCAGAAAAATTGGACAAAATTATAGAATGCAAAACTGGGAAAATAGACCTAGACATCCAAATACAAGAAGCACAAAGAACACCTGGAAAATTTATTGCAAAAAGATCATTGCCTAGGCACATTGTCATCCGGTTATCTAAAGTAAAGACAAAGGAAAGAATCTTAAGAGCTATGAGACAAAAGCACTAGTTAACCTATAATAAAAAACCTCTCAGATTAACAGCAGGTTTCTCAGCAAAAATCCTACAAGCTAGAAGGAATTAGGGCCCTATCTTCAGCCTCCTTAAACAAAGCAATTATAAGCCAAGAATTTTGTATCCAGTGAAACTAAGAATCATATGTGAAGGGAAGATACAGTCTTTCTCAGACAAATGCTGAGAGAATTTGCCACTACCGAGTCACCACTACAAAAACTGCTAAAAGGATCTCTAAATCTTGAAACAAATCTTAGAAACATATCTAAACAGAACCTCTATAAAGCATAAATCACACAGGACTTATAAAACAAAAATACAATTTAAAAAGCAAAAAACAAAAACCAAAATACATAGGAAATGAATAGCATGATGAATGGAAGGGTATCTCACATCTTAATACTAACATTGAATGTAAATGACCTAAATGCTCCACTTAAAAGATACAGCACTGCAGAATAGATTAGAAATCACCAAACAACTACCTGCTGCCTTCAAGAGACTCACTTAACACATAAGGATTCACATAAAGTGGTGGAAGAAGGCATTTCATGCAAATGGACACCAAAACTAGCAGGGGTAGCTATTCTTACATCAGACAAAACAAACTTTAAAGCAACAGTCATCAAAAAAGAAAAAGAGGGACATTTTATAATGACAAAAGGCTTTAGTCCAACAGGAAAATATCACAATCCTAAACATACATGGAGCTAACACTGGAGCTCCCAAATTTATAAAACAATTACTACTAGACCTAAGAAATGAGATAGACAGCAACACAATAAAAGTGGGGGACTTCAATACTCCACTGAGAACACTAGAAATGGGCCATCAAGAAAGAAAGTCAACTCCAAAAGGAACCTTCAAAACCATACAAATACATAGAATCTAAATAACCTGCCCCTGAATGATTATTGGGTCAAAAAGGAAATCAAAATGAAAATTAAAAAATTCTTCAAACTGAACAATGACACAACCTATCAAAACCTCTGGGATACAGTAAAGATGATGCTAAGAGTAAAGTTCATAGCCCTAAACACCTACATCTAGAAGACTGAAAGAGCACAAGCTGACATTCTATGGTCACACCTCAAGGAACTAGAGAAAGAAGAACAAACCCAACCCACACCCAGCAGAAGAAAGGAAATAACCAAGACCCACAAGTAATGGAGATATAAAAACGCCCTGACAAAAATTTAAAATAATTGTTATAAGGAAGCTCAGTGAACTAGAAAATGTGGGAACACAATTTAATGAAATTAGAAAAACAATAAACAAAATAAAAATATAAGAGAGATATACTGAAATCATTAAAAAGAAATTCTGAAGCTGAAGAACACAATGAATAAAATGAAAAAGCAATA
>NW_026657846.1:0-4535 GCF_009828535.3 Hylobates moloch | reverse complement strand
TTTTCTTCCCAGTCTCGGGTATGTCTTTATCAGCAGTGTGAAAACGAGCTAATACAACACATCATAGGTTTTTGTGAGAATTGAATTAATATATTTTTTAAAGTGCTTACAATAAAGTCTGGCAAATAATAAGAACCTATCTTAACTATAAGAAATTAGCACACGCTGGGCAGTTTATAAACAATAGACTTTTATTTCACATTTCTGGAAGCTGAAAGTCCAAGATCAAGGTGCTGGCATGGTCAGGTTCTGGTGAGGGCCCTCTTTCCTGTTGCAGACTGTCAGCTTCTCACTGAATATGCAAATGGCAGAGAGCAGAGAGAGAAAAAGCAACTGTTTTGCATCTTTATGTAAAGGCATAAATCTCATTTATGAGTGTGTCTTCATGACCTAATTACATCTCAAAAGTCTCTCTTTTAATACCATCACATCAGGGGTTAGGATCTCAACATATTAATTTTGAGAGAACAGGAACACTCAGTCATTAATGGCACCATACCAGCATTAGTTGTTATTATTGTTATTATTACTATTAGATATTTCAGTTGAGATGTTAACTAGGCGTTTTAAAAATTTGTACATATTTAGGGGGTACTAATGTGGTATTGTTACATTAATATATTGTATAGTGGTGAGTTCTGGGCTTTTAATGTAACCATCACCCTAATAGTGTACATTGTACCCATTACATAGTTTCTCATCTCCCTCAAAGCCTCCTACATTTCCAAGTTTCCAATATCTGTTATTCTACCCTCCATATCTATGTGTACACATTATTTAGCTCCCACTTATAAGTGAGAACATGCAATATTTTATTTGTTTCAGAGTTATTTCACTTAAGATAATGAATTTTCAGTTTCATTCATGTTGCTGCAAGAGACGTGATTTCATTTTCTTTTCTTTCTTTCTTTAAGAGTTTCGCTCTTGTTGCCCAGGCTGCAGTGCAGTGGTGCGACCTTGGCTCACTGCAACCTCTGTCTCCTGTGTTAAAGCGATTCATCTTGCCTCAGCCTCCCGAGTAGCTGGGATTACAGGCACCTGCCACCATAGCCAGCTAATGTTTTGTATTTTTAGTAGAGACGGGTTTCACTATGTTGGCCAGGCTGGTCTCGAACTCCTAACCTCAGGTGATTCACCTGCCTCAGCCTCCCAAAGTGCTGGGATTACAGGCGTGAGCCACCACGCCTGGCCATTTCATTCTTTTTTATAGCTGAGTAGTACTCCACACACACACACACACACACATACACACACACATACACACACACATATATAGCTCTCTCACATTTGCTTTATCCAGTCATCCATTGATGGGCACTCGCTGATTCCATGACTTTGCTATTGCAGATAGGGCTGCAATAAACATTCGAGTGCAGGTATCTTTTTGATATCACAATTTCTTTTCCTTTGGGTAGGTACCAAGTAGTGGGATTGCTAGATTGAATGGTAGTTCTATTATTAGTTCTTTGAGAAATATCCATACTGTTTCCCAAAAAAGCTGTACAAATTTGCATTCTCACCAACAGAGTATGTGTTCCATTTTCTGTACATCCACACCAACATCTGTTGTTTTTTGACTTTTTTAGTAATAGCCAGTCGGACTGTTGTGAGATGGCAACTCATTGTTATTTTAATTTGCATTTCTCTGATGATTAGTGGTGGTGAGCCTTTTTTCGTGTTTGTTGGCCATTTGTATGTCTTCTTCTGAAAAATATCTGTTCATGTCTATTGGCTACTTTTTTTTTTTTTTTGAGATGGAGTCTCCCTCTGTTGCCCAGGCTGGAAGGCTGGAGTGCAGTGGCACAATCTCAGCTCACTGCAACCTCCGCCTTCCGGGTTCAAGTGATTCTCCTGCTTTAGCCTCTTGAGTAGCTGGGATTATAGGAATGTGCTACCATGCCCAGCTAATTTTTTGTATTTTTAGTAGAGACGGGGTTTCACCGTGTTAGCCAGGATGGTCTCGATCTCCTGACCTCATGATCACCTGCCTCGGCCTCCCAAAGTGCTGAGATTACAGGCGTGAGCCACCGCGCCCAGCCAAGAATATATAAGAATATTTATATATAAGAATATTGTTATATATAAAATATAGTGGTATACATCTAAAGTTTAGAGAAGGGATCTAGTTTGGAAACATATATTTTGGAGACACCAGCATGTAGATGGTATTTTGGCCAGGATACAAAGAGACTATCAAATATATGAATGTAGAGAGACTCTTTTAAGGGCCAGAAACACTCTGCCATTTAGAAGCCTTGGAAATAACAAGGAATCTTGAAAGGGAACCAAGCAGTGGAAAGAGTGTTGGGAAGAAATCCAAGTGTGTGGCATTCTGGAAGCTACATGAAAGCTTATCAGAGAAGGGAATATGACCAACTTGTTGAAATGCTGTTGCTAACTTTAATAACATGAGGCCTCAGAATAAAAATAGTAGGTTTTAATTCATTTTATTTCAATTCAATTTATTTACTTGTGACTTTGACAAGAGCAGTTTTACTGGAATGGTGGGAGCTTAAGCTTTATTTGGGTTTAAAATGAATTAGAAACAGTATAGACAATACTTTCTAAGACTTGTTTTTCAGAGAAGGACAGAAATGGGCGTGAAGCTGAACAAAGAAGTGGGAACAAGTTAAGTTTTTCTTAAGATGATAGAAATAATAGCATAGTTGTATCTGATGATATTGACCTGGAAGAGTGGGAAAAGAGCAATGCTAGATAGAGGGGAGAATTGCTGGAGTGATGTGATTAAGACATGTTTCTCGACATTACTGGAGAGAAGAAGCATTGCTTTTCGCTGTCCCTGAAGACTTCAGCTATCTAACAGGAAAAATAGAGTACTGACATTGAACTTGGAAAGACAAATCACCAGGAAAGTTTCAAACCAATCAGGGAAAGGGGTTACTTTGGAGCTTGCCTCTCTCCCCACTAATGATAAGCCTTATAAACTACTAGTAATGTTTATGGTCTGAAGAGGGGATATGTTGAAAAAGGCACATATCATCAATTCCCGCAAACTCAACAACCAAATTTCTTAGAATCTCTATACTTTTTTCCATCTGCACCGACAGTGTCTTAGTCCAAGTTGCCATCATTTCTCATCAGAATTACTGTAAGACGCTCCTAAGTGGTGATTCTACTTTGATTGTTGCATCTTGCAATCTCTTCACCACATAACAGCAAAAGAAATTATTTTAAAAAACAAGTCATATAATATCAATATTCTGTTCTGTATTTGTCTGTTTTGTGTTGCTAAAAAGGAATACCCGAGACTGGGTAATTGGTGAATAAGAGGTTTATTTGGCTTCCAATTCTGCAGACTGTACAAGCATCACAGCACATCAGCACCCTCAGCTTCTGGTGAGGCATCAGGAAACTTTTACTCATGGCAGAAGGTGAAGTGGAAATAGGCATGCCACGTGGTGAGTGAGGGAGCAAGAGAGAGAGAGGAGAAGGTTCTGGGCTCTTTTTAAGCAGCTAGCTCTCACGTGAATTGATAGAATGAGAACCATGGGTAGGGTACCAAGCCATTCATGAGGGATCCACTCTTATGACCCAAACACCTCCCACCAGGCCCCATCTCCAACACTGGGGGTCACATTTCATCGTGAAATTTGGAGGGGACAAACATCCAAACTATATCATATTCCCTCCAATGTCTTTGTGAAAGAAAGCTTTATCCAAATCTTGGAAAAATCACAAAATATGAATTACCTGATATGTTAATATCATGTTATAATATGTCCTAAGAAGCCCGATTGATTCTCATCTGACATTCATCTGACACACATTCTCATCTGATTGCATCCTTGTCAAAATTTGGCTAATAATCATCCACAGCTATTAACAGTGAAGTCAGTTTAGAACTCTGTGAAGTTAGAGGTTAACCAAGAAATTGATTAAGGTATTAGAATTGTGTAGTCTGGTGGAAAAGTTAATACCCAAACTGCTATGGTTTTCTTTTCCTGTAGAAAAGCGTACAACCATATATCTAACTTAGCTTACATAGGCATTTTTTTTTTGCCTTGACTATATAAATTCTTGCTTGTCAAATACTCTTGGAACTCACTTTTCTTTCTTCCCTATTGGTTCCCTTATTAATAAATTAAAATGTTCACATCTATTTATATTAAAACATTGTCATATTACCCATAATATTTTAAATGAAATTCAAAGTTCTTTTTATTGCCACAAGGCCCTGTGTGATCACATTACTGCTTAACACTCTGGGCTCATCCACCACCAGTCTTCTAAGCTGTGCTGGCTTTCTTGCTGTCCTAAAACACAGCAGGTCATGTTTCATCTTAAAGCCCTTTCAGCTTGCTCTACCAACTGCTTGGAAATCTTTCCTCCCAGATTTCAGTTTGGATCCATCCCTCCCATCTGTCAGATCTCTGCTCAAATGTAAGCATCTTCATAGATGCTTCCCTGTCCACCCTATCCAAAATGTCACAAACACATCCACTTTATAAACCCCATAACCTGCTTCGCTTTTTAAAACGTTTCACTGTCTACCCACCATTGATTCTACCATTAAC
>NW_026657845.1:0-4535 GCF_009828535.3 Hylobates moloch | reverse complement strand
TTTCTCTATACTTTGTCTCTGTGTCTCTTTCTTTTCCAAGTCTCTCATCCCACCTAATGAGAAACACCCACATGTGTGGAGGGGCAACCCACCCCTTCAGTCTACATTTAAGGTTTAGTCATTCTGTAGGTTTCTTCAGCAATGAATAATCAGAAAGTTGGGTTTGTATCTCTGCTTGTCTATTGTTCCCCTTTCTTTAAATTTGTCCTTAACCATCAGATCTATAGACATAGAGAAAGTAGTGATATTTTTTCTTTTTGAAATTTATTTTATTTGTTTATTTGTACTGAGATTTTGTCTGTATCTATTTGTTAGGCTACCTCAAAAATCCTCCAAGTCAACCCAGGGACCCAAAAGAGGCTGTGCTTCCAGTGTTTCCTCATTAAAAGAAATCTTTTTGAAGGAGAATTTTAAAAGAATACTAGCCTCACTTAATTATCACATTAATCTTATTACTTGTGGATATTCATTTATTAACTATAATTTCTCTTTTTTATTGGATCCTTCTTTTCTGTCATCTTCAGTATTTGGCCATATCTGTGGTGATAGATCCAATTTTTCCTATAAATCTGCTTACTTCGTATCAAGATACATCACAGTTAAATTATGACTCATATATAATTAAATCAATAATTCCTAAGACATACAATTTTGTGTTATGTATGCCCCTCAAAGTGTTCATGAGGTCAGTTGTCTTACTAATTTCATCCTGGGCTATGTCTATAAATCTTATCAAGTTGAAAAAGATCTGAATGATTTGTTCTGATCCAATGTTCATAGTAAAGCATTTAAGGTCACTAATAATAGCTATCAGTTATTTAGGCTTTATCAGTTGCCAGCCAGTCAGTGTTCTAGACACTTTACTGTGCTGTAATAAAATAATAACTATAAGAGGTAAGGACTATTGGTATCCTCATTCTATAAATGATGAAAGTGAGGCACCAAGAGCTTCAGTAAGTGGCCCAAAGTCACACAGTAATTGGTGAAGCTGGGATTACAGCAGAGGCAGTGTGGCTCCAGGGTCCACAGTATTTACCATAGTGCTCTGTTCTCTCTCCAAAGAAGTCTTGAATCTTGAATAGGTACACAGTGCATGAGAGACATATGATCATTATTTGCTCACTGTTTTTGTCAAATGTCACATATAAAGGCTAGCATTTTTCACATAAATATCATAAGCTTGAAAATTGTTATTTAATAATAAAAATATGAAAAATGAAATGTCAGAAGAATAGAATAATGTAGGGCTGCACTAATAGTACCCTAGGTAATTTGGGAGGATTCTGAGTTCATCTAGTTCAATCCCACTGTTTTCCAATTAACAAACTGAGACATATTGGTAATTACTCTTAAATAGGAGAAATTTGCTCATTTAAAAAATAACATTAATTATGTATTGGATTAAACCCACCACTTTCTCTTGGTTTTATTTAATATTCATTTTATTTAATACTATATTTCTTCTTTTAATTAGTCTTCTTTCTTTCCTGAATTTCCTTTTTTCCATTTCAGAGCTTTTTCCTTCTTTCAAATCAATTTTTTCTTTTTTTTTATACCTTAAGTTCTAGGGTATATGTGCACAACATGCAGGTTTGTTACATAAGTATACATGTTTCATGTTGGAAGACTATTCTTTAGAGCTCTGCTTCTATAGTTTGTGGCTGGTTCTAGAATTTCTATGTAGTCTTTTTTTAATTAGTCAGAAAACTCTGCATTTTACATTCACTTCTGTGAGATTTTAAATGGATTCTATATTGACATTTACATTCATTTAGCACTGTGAAGATGTATTTCCTTTGTCTTTCATTTTCACTGCTTCTTTAAGAAATAGTTTGTCAGCCTTATTCTTTACTTTTGTTTCTTTTTTTCTTTCTTCTTTTCTTATTTTGGGGGGATGGGGGGGACAGGATAATGTTCTGTCACCCAGGCCACAGGGCAGCAGTGCCATCTCACCTCACTGCAACCTCCACCACCCAAGTTTAAGCAATTATCATGTCTCAGCCTCCTGAGTAGTTGGAATTACAGGAGCCTGCTACCACACTTGGCTAATTTTTGTATTTTGAGTAGAGATGGGATTTCACCACATTGGCCAGTCTCGTATCAAACTCTTGGCCTCAAGTTATCCACCTGCCTTGGCCTCTCAAAGTGCTGGGATTATAGGCATGAGGCACTGCACCTGGCCTTATTATTTTCTTGACTGCCGTATGTTCTTAAAATTTTTTGTCTGTATTTTGCTTTTATTCTGCTGTCCCTTTTCTGTTTATCCTTTTTAAACAAATTATTCTTTTTAAAATTCATTCTTCATTAAATTCTTAATACCTTATAAATTCATAGCTTAATATCTTTCAGTAGTTTTAGAGAATTTTGAGCTATACCTCTTCAAATATTTTGCCTACCTGATCCTCTTTCTCTTCTTTTTCTGGAATGGTAATTAAATTAAAAGTATGTCAGAGGTTTGCATTATGTCCTGTATATCATTTTTATACTATATTCTGCATTTGCTTTTTATTGCTGTCTGCTTTGGTCTGCATAATTTCTTCTAATATTTCTTGCAGTACACTAATTCTCTAAATATTTGTCCCTAATTTGCTGTTAAATTCAACCATTGAGTTTTTAATTTGTTATTATACACTTTAGTTTTACAATTTACTTGGTTTATTTTATGATCTATCTTGTGTTTTAATATTTGTACATACTAAGCTTATTTAAAAATGCTTAGTTTTCATTATCTGGATCAGCTGTATTTGTTTTTATTGCACTTGCCTTTCCATCAGTTCATGTCTCCTATACTTTGTTACTTTTTTTGAATACCTGATTTTGCATATGAAAAGTTAAGGAAGCAATTCAAGAATTTTTTTGGATTTTTTATTTTTTTCTAGAAGAGAGAATGTCTTGTATTTCTACTTGAGAGTTGAGATTGGAGAAGTAAAAAATATTCTTAGATAGTCGTAATCCAATCAAGATATTAGATGATACAAGCTGGACTTCAGTTCCTTTGAAGACTGCCCCATTGTCTGTGCATTCCTGCTCCAAGAGTATGTCCCCTTGTTGTCTCAAATGAAAGCCTTGTTTACAAAGGACTCTTTTCCGTGGTAGGCCTTCAATTTTACATGTTGTCGCTTAGGGTAAATCATCTACCAAAAGTTTCACACAGCTTTTCAGACTATCATTTATGGCTTTTAGAAGTATTTTGTGCTTTTGGAGAAAAGAGACTCCAAATGCAGGTTTTTGCTCTCTAGCTTTATTTTTCTTTTTTGAGACAGTGTCTTTCTATGTTGCCCAAGCTGGACTCAAACTCCTGGGCTCAAGGGATTCTCCCACCTAAATCTTAAAAATAGCTGGGACTACATAATATGCTGATATGGTTTTGCTATGTCCCTTCACAAATGTCATCTTAAATTGTAATCCCGGTAATGCCCATGTGTCCTGGGAGGGACCAGGTTGGAGGTAATTGAATCACGGGAGGCGGTTTCTCCCATGCTGTTCTCATAATTGTTAATGAGTGCTCATGGGTTCTGATGGTTTTATAAGTGTCTGGCATTTCCCCTGCTGGCATTCATTCTCTCTCCTGCCACCCTGTGAAGAGGCATGATAGTAAATTTATTGAGGGCCCCCAGCCATGCGGACCTGTGAGTCAACTAAACTTCTTTTCTTTATAAATTACCCAGTCTCAGACATTTCCTCATAGCAATGTGAGAATGGACTAAGAAACATGCATTTTTCCTTTTAAATAAATAAATACATATTGTGTCTATATTTAACTTTCTATTTTGGTAATAGGTATATGGACTGCAGAGAATTACTATGGACTATGGTGTATTTTTGGCAATTTCTACATTAGTTAATATTTTTATGTAATTTTTATAATTGGATTAAATAAATTCAGATTCTGGGCTATTGTAGGCATCATCTGATCTAACAAACACTTTTGTGTCACTCAGAGAAGTGGAAAGCATTAGTAGTTATTTGAATTCAGCTAGAAGGGACATAGAGAATTATGGCTTATTTTTATATAAGTTCTCCATCTTGGAGTCACGATTTAATCCACAGTACTTTGATTATGTCTGATTGTTTTTCAGAATTAAGGATATGTTTGTGCATCCTTTACCACTTACCAGAAAGAGAGCACAATGCTTATAGACATGTTTTTCAAATTTTAGAAGTGATACATAATACATTTGGGGTGGATGAATTTAATCCATTTTTTAGGTTAGTTGAAAATCACCAATTTTAGTGGAGCATGTTACATGATAAAGACCTGAGTGAGTTCAGATAAGTATTTATGGGACTCTATCTAAGGCTCTTAAGACACAGAAGATCCAATATTTAACTAAACGTGTGATGAGATGAAGTTGTTCAGTGGAGCCAATGGTAAGCTAAGTCAGAGAAATCGCAATGGAAGCCCTTAAGCACTGCTCTTTTGTTGGCAAATACAAATTTCTTTATTGTAGAAACAGTTATTGAATTGATATTGGAATAAAATTAAAGGATTGAGTGAATCCTACAGATCATTATGGTTATATCTGACATAGATT
>NW_026657844.1:0-4538 GCF_009828535.3 Hylobates moloch | reverse complement strand
ATGATTACATTATAAATGAGCCCAGTCCATATTTACATTTGTGTCCCTAATCACACTGGTACTTGAAGTGACTATATTTAACTCTTAATATGCTGGCTGATAAGCAGATCTGTTTCCATGTTGGAATTCTTACATCAAAATGGGAACCATCTTCTGACCACACTGTGCTCTTGTTTAACAGTGAAAAGGCCAAAACTTATCTCTTGCAGTTATAATTTACATGGATAACACTTTCATGGAATAAGACTTGCTTTGTAATGTATTTAGTAAGTTGAAAGTTGTTTGATATAATCAAATCATCGTAGTAAAGATTAGTAATATACTACTTTAATTGTCATGGGCTAAAGAGAAATGTACTAAAGAGGACTTAGGGCAAAAATGATATGTTTTTACCCGGTAATGTCAGAGTGTGTGTCCATGAAAATGTTTTCCAGTAGAGTTATTAGAAAATCCTTGGGAGACTTGAGTCCTTGCATGGCTCTCTCTAGCACAGGTAGAACAAACTCAAAAGGTATCCTAATGATAATCACCATTGTTGCCCTATGGTCAGTTGGGATGTGATTATCTCATTTTTTGTACTCAACAAAGGATTTATTTTCAGTAACTATAACAGTAAATATGCAATAAATAATTGTTAAGTTGCCTTTTTAAATAACTATTTTGTTTTTTACTATTAATTAGCTTAAAATGGTACAGAACTGATTATGTAAACACATTTGTTGTGAAAAAGGAAATTTAGCATTAATGATAATGACTAGGACTCAAGTGATGGCCCACTATCTTTAAAATAAAGTAAAATAAAATCATGTTTAACAATAGCATACTACAAAACATCTGAATGCATCTTTACAAATAAGATGTATGTTTCAACAAAGTTAGATCATATATTAATGTTGTTCAATTAAAATTTTCTAGCAGTTTGAATTTGATTTTAGACTTAATGGTCTCCAGAACTGTGGGAGAATAAATTTCTGTTGTTTTAAACCACCAAGTTTGTGGTCGTTTGTTAATAACGGCCCTAGGGAACTAATACATAGCTCTCCTCAGATAATGTTTGCTGGACCCCAATTTAAATATTTTTTGGTAGACCAGAGTTTCTAGTATAATCATCACAATCTGCCAATTGATCTCAAACCTTTATCATTGTCCCCCCACCCCATTTTCACCAACACATAAACATGCACAATATGTGCATGCACACACACACACACACACACACACACACACATACACACTCCACAGACCTTCTGTGTGGGGAAGGTAGGATAGCCAGTAGTAGCTTCCACACATTCCTTCTCATTGTCTCCAGCCCAGATAGCTTGAATTATCAAGTTCGGCCCCCACACTTATCACCCCAAAGCCCAACCCAGAGGCTTTGAGTGGGGGAAAAAAAAAAAAAAAAAAAAAAAAAAACAGCAGCTAGCTAGGGGATCCTTGGTCTATTTTTTCTTTAAAGGTTAGAGTACACAATATAGTATAATGATCACAATGTTATGGATTTTTTTGGGTGTGTACAGTCTAGAAAGTGTTTTGTAAAATTAAAAAGAAAAGGTGACATACATTAAAACAAATCACCCACCAGCAGCTAAAGCAATGGCTCAAAAAGCTCTGAAAATTTTAACTGGTTTACTATGCCTGTGTAATTTTCTTTTAATGACTACTTAGCAGGCAAAGGAAGAACAGAGATTGGGGCTTCTAAAAGAGTATTCTCAATGATTCCCTTAATAGCTGACTATTATCAATAAAGCTATAGGCAGCTTTAGCCAACGTGAAATTATAATGTTAGTAGATAACAATAGTTACCATAGTTAACTTTCTCCCACTGGAAAAAACTTCAACTGCCTACAGCTATCCCTCATAGGGGTTTTGTAACAAAGCACATAGGCATAGTTTTATCTGATAACTTCAGGATGCGGTGGCATCAATGAAAATTAAGTTGGAGTTGTTAAAATACACTGTCAGGGAACTTGATGTTGCTACAGCTGATATCCCTATACCCATTTTTTTTTTCTTAAAAGAAAAAAAAGCTATCTCTCTTAAGGTGTGTAAGCATTCAGTGATGAATGGAAGGAATTGACAATACAGACTCCTAACTCCTGATACCAGCAAACCTCTGTTTTGTGCAACTTCAGAGCAGTGAAATTTCCCTTCAATGTAATTGACAATTTATTTGAGGTAAAAATGACAAAAGAAAAAAATCCTGGTTTAAAAGTGAGTTGTGATCATTTTTTTTTATCTCCATCAAGAAGTTTACTAAGTGATGGCAACTGGAGGATCATGGATGTTTTTCAAGTATGCGTTTGGTTCAGCACAAGGTTGCTATAATGGAGAGTTACTGACACCAGGCTATATATTTATTATTATTAAAAACTGGTGAAGATATTCTACTGTGAGGTCACTCAGGATATAATCACTGGTTTCAGAGTGGTTTAATTCACCCATTTGAAATTTGGCTGATGAATTTATATTTTGTTACAAATAATAATGCAATTTGTTTTTGTCTAATAACCTCATTTACATTTTCACATTGCTAGAAGTCTACAGACCTTATTTCTAATGTTTTTCTGATAACATAAGTAACAAATGTTCATTGTTGAAAATATGTGAAAAATTCAAAAAGCCCAAAGACTAAAATAAATCATGATGCATACTATAACCCCTGAGTTTAACATGTAGGCAGATCTACTTCCAGTTTTTCTGTATAGAATATAAATATATATTAATAACATGCACTTTAAATTTTATATGTGTACAATGTATGTGTATGTATAAACTTTTAAAGTAAAACTAGATGTATATTTTACATGCCACTTTGCAACCTACCACTTTTCTTTCCTTCTTTTTTTTTTTTTTTTTTTGGCCTGATGAAATCTTGTTTATTCTGAAACATAATTGGTCAACAATAAACATACGATTTTGCAACCTTTCTTGTTTGAATGGCAGGAATGAGTGAGAGATTAGGAGGCCATTGTGTGGGAAGAAGGAGTAAAAGAGTAGGAAATAAGAAAGGCTGGAAAGAATCAAAGATGAGCTGGGGTTGCTTAACTTTTTTGAGTGAGGTGAGGTATATTTTCTTTCGACTGGATTTGGGCCAACAGGCCCTGCTTCAAGTCCTTTGGCCCTGTGTAGCTGAGGGGTAGGAGATGATAAACTTTGAGCCAGCTTGGCTTTGAGTGGCAGACCAAATATTGAGTGATGTTTTCTCCAAAACACAGCAGAGTTTCTTAAGAAAAACTTGATTTTAAGAGAATTAATGACTACAAGTGTCAGAGTTATTTAAATCTCTACACAATAGATAAAGATAAGGGAGCACCAAGTAAATAATACACTCATCTTCCAAAATGTCAGCATTTGCTCTATATAGCAGTTCATCATTTTAAGGTAGGAGTCATCTAAATGGAAATGGGTGGTTTGATAATGATTTATTATGAACTTCTAAGAGCAGAGAAATATTTTAGGGTCCTTATTAGAAGACAGGTATCCTACTTGGCAGTAGAATGGGAAAAGCTATTGGGTCACGTGATAATCCACAGCAAATCATTGAGTCTGGATTTTTATTGAGATCTTTTAGCATCTTTCTCATCCTCAAATTTGCACCTCTGGAGCCTCAGGTGGCAGTGTTTTCTATCTATTTTTTCTTTTTAGTTTCTTTTCCTTCTAGGTTCCGTATTTGTAATCTGTTTCATTTTTTACATTTTGTTTTGAAAAACATGAAGAACAAAGTTCCTACTGGACAAAACAAAAACAAAAACAGGCAAATAGAAGAGAACAAACACAATTATCTGGTCCTTTTCATTTGGAAATCGGTCATTCATGGCAATCAGTATCTGCACATGAACTTATCATCAGAAAAGGAAAACAGATCTGTATTTTTCAAGGACTTTTATCAACCACATAACTAAATACTTGTAAATTTTAACTATATTTAGTATTCTCTTTTTTTCTCACATAAGTAATTAAGAATATGTTCCTTGTATTCGTCCAAATTTTTTGAAAGTTCAAAAAGATTTCCCCATATTCTTACCTCATTATCAAAGGGTGTTTTTTTTCCTTCTTTTTAAAATTTAATTTTAAGTTTGAGGATACGTGTGTAGGATGTGCAGGTTTGTTACATAGGTAAACATGTGCTATGGTGGTTTACTGCATCTATCAACCCATCGCCTTGGTATTAAGCCCAGTATGCATTAGCTATTTATCCTGATGCTCTCCCTCCCCCTACCCGCCCTGACAGGGGGCATTTGGGTTGATTTTATGTCTTCGCTATTGTGAATAGTACTGCAATGAACATACATGTGCATGTATCTTTATAATATAATGATTTGTATTATTTTGGGTAATCAAATGGTATTTCTGGTTCTATGTCTTTGAGGAATTGCCACACTGTCTTCCACAATTGTTGAACTAATTTACATACTCACCAACAGTGTAAAAGCATTCCTCTTTCTCCACAGCCTTGCCAGCATCTGTTGTTTCTTGACTTTTTAATAATCAACATTCTGACTGGCATGAGATGGTATCTCATTGTGGTTTTGATTTGC
>NW_026657843.1:0-4538 GCF_009828535.3 Hylobates moloch | reverse complement strand
CCAGGCTGGAGTGCAGTGGCACGATCTTGGCTCACTGCAACCTCCACCTTCCAGGATCAAGCAATTCTCCTGCCTCAGTCTCCCAATTAGCTGGGATTACAGGCGTGTGCCACCATGCCAGGCTAATTTTTTGTATTTTTAATAGAGACAGGGTTTCACCATGTTAGTCAGGACAGTCTCGATCTCCTGACCTCGTGATTCGCCCGCCTTGGCCTCCTAAAGTGCTGGGATCACATGCATGAGCCACCGCACCCGGCCTATTTCTTTCTCTCTTTTTTTTTTTTTTTTTTTTTTGAGATGGAGACTTACTCTGTCGCCCAGGCTGCAGTACAGTGGCACGATCTCAGCTCACTGCAAGCTCTGCCTCCTGGGTTCAAGCGATTCTTCTGCTCCAGCCTCCTGAGTAGCTGAGATTACAGGCGCCTGCCACCACGCCCGGCTGATTTTTGTATTTTTAGTAGAGACGAGGTTTCACCATCTTGGCCAGGCTGGTCTTGAACTCCTGATCTCGTGATCCACCCACCTCAGCCTCCAAAAGTGCTGGGATTAGAAGTGTGAGCCACTGCGCCCAGCCTTATTTATTTCTTTATTTGGAGACAGAGTCTCACTCTGTCACCCAGGCTGGAGTGCAGTGGTGGGATCTCAGCTCACTGCAGCCACCTCTCCCGGGTTCAAGCGCTTCTCCTGTCTCAGCCTCCTGAGTAGATGAGAATGCAGGTGTGCACCACCACGCCCAGCTAATTTTTGTATTTTTAGTAAAGATGCAGTTTCACGATGTTGGCCAGGCTGGTCTTGAACTCCTGACCTCAGGTGATCCACCCACCTCGGCCTCCCAATATGCTAGTGTTATAAGCGTGAGCCACCGCGCCTGGCCCCAGAAAATTATTTTTTGATCAGCAAATATCAGGCACTGTGTTAAGCTCTGAGGATATAGTGTTGAGCAAAATTGGTGTGGGTCCTGCCCACAGGGATATTCCAGAGCAGTGAGGCAGAAACAGCAAAAATTTGTGAACAAATCATTACAATCTGGGATAAATGCAACAAAACAAAGGTAATGGAGAAAACTTATTTAGACAGACAGGCAAAGATGTCTCAGAGGAAAGGAGAGCCCAAGGATTGGAACGAGCAGCCAAGCAAAGTCAGGGGAGGGTGCTGGTAGAAGGTTCTGGGCTGAGGGAACCAGACACATAAAGGCTCTGAGGAGTATTTCAGGAATGAAAGCAGCTCAGTGGGCTGGAACTTGGTAAGAGCAGGCGAGTGACACGGGAAAAGGCTGGAGAGGTCAGTGGAGGCCAGATCACGCAGGCACTTGTAGGCCATGGGAAGGAGTTTGGACTTTACTAAGTACAGTGATAAGCCACTGACAAGCCTAAAGCAAGGGAATGCCATGATCTGATTTTGCATTAAGAAGGAGGTCACTCTAGCTGCTATGTGGAATTGGACAGGGTCCGGTGTGGAGGTAGGGAGACCAACGAGGCTTTTGCCTTTGTGTGAAAGATGAGGGTGACTTAGATCAGGGAGTGGGAAGGGGGCTAGAGAGAAGTGGAGGGATTCGAGGTGTGTTGTGGAAGTTGAGTGCACCAGACTGGGCAATGGATTGGATGTAGGAGCTAAGGGTTGGGGGAGGAATCAAGGTTTCCGGTTTGAGCAGCTATGTAGGTGGTGGTGCCAAACACCAAGGTGGGATACGCTGGGGGAGGTGGGAGTCAGGACTTTGATTTTGGTCATGCAGATATTGACATACTTGTGACACAAACAAATGGAGCTGTCAAGGAGACAGTCGAATATCGGAGTCTGGAGCTCAGGTGAATGCTTAGGACTGGAGATACAAATTTGGGAGTCATTAGCATGGCAAATGTTACTTAAGACCTTGGGAGTAAATGGAACTGACCAGGGAGAGAGTATGGAGAGGACAGAGCTGAGCTCAGAGACACTCCAAATAGGGGAAGAGAAGCCTGCAAAGGTGACTGAGAAGGGGCCTTAGGATTGTTTATATATTGCCCATCTCTGATAGAATGTTCTGGAGTTTGAGGACGCTGATAAATAGCACCTCTTTTCTTCTACCTGAAATCAAAATCAGTCAAGACACACACACACACACACACACACACACACACACACACACACGCCAGACAGGAAACAAGAATGTTACCTTTAGCAATCATAAAGCTATTTGGAGAAAAAGGAGTAGGGGTGCAGCCTAACAGACTTGCTAATATGCACTTCAGTCCAGTTAGAGAGACTTAGCCATACTGTCCCTGCCATAGGTGGACAAGCACACGCCTCCCCAGCAGGGGATGAGCCTGCCCCACTAAAGTTACTGCAGGGCTGTAAGAGCAGACCAGAACACAGAACACGTGTGCTCTGCAGGCCGAGAGAACCTACAAGGTCGGGAGAGAGCAGGGGGCAACTCTCAGTGTGCTGTGTTCTGCCTTGCCAACTCCCCATTCTGTCTTTCATCTGCTCTCACCATTGGAAAACATGAAATAAGCTCCAGGAGCACAGAGGCCACGTATGACCTGGTCATTGTTTCACCCCTCTGCCTCACAGGGTACCTGACACACAATAGGTGCCAATGTTTGTTGAATGAATGAATGAACAGATGTGGATGTCAAGACTAGAATAATCCTCACATATCATTCAGGAATCACCTATGCCCAGGCCTCAATCCCAGACCAATTTTTATCAACATTTCTGAGGATGAGGTTCAGCATACAGGATTTCTCTAAGCTCTCCCCAGGTGATTTCAATGTGCAGCTAAGGTGAAGAACTATTATCGCCCTGGTCCAACCCCTCATTTTACAGCAAAGTTATTTGTAGAGGGTGTAACGTCGGAGGGCTTGTCCTGGCCCTGCTGCTGACTGTGTGTGGGGCTGGGACTTGCCTATTTCTCTGTCTGGCCCTCATTGCTCTCATGTGGGAAGCGAGGGGGTGGGGACAGATGATCTCTAGAGCCCTGTCCAGCTCTAATGGTGTACTACTCTCTATTCTGATCCCAGATGTGAACTTAACTCACTAGGACATCAATTGTGCCTCAAGATGCCTTTGCACGGTGGTTAGGTTCGTTTTGCGCTTGAGATAACAGAGTTCTGGATTGCAGTGGACAGCAAAGTAGAGATGTTTGGAAGAGTTCAGGACCTACAGACTCAGTCTTTGGTGGTTAATTCGTCCTGTTTTTTCCTTAGGTGGTGGCAGCAAGTTGACCAGTGGAACAGCAAAGAAACAACAGAGGAGCCCAGCTGAGGAAGCTGCAGTGAGCCAGGGCTGCCCTCCTTGCTCCTGCTCCTCCTCTTCTAGCTCTTGTCTTCCCCTGCCCACTCCCCTCCCAGTCATCTCTTTCTCTTTCCTTTCCTGCCCTCTCCATGTATCTGCATCAATCACAAGTCTTTCAAAGGCAAACCTATTACTTCTTCCTACCCTTGGAATCCACCAACCTCCCTCCCATTCTAGTTTGGCACCCCAGAGCTTGTAAGTGTGTTGTCACAGTGTGAGCAATCAGAAGTGGCTCATGAAATGAAAAAGGGGGGAAGCCAGGTGCAGTGGCTCATGCCTATAATCCCAGCACTTTGGGTGACCAAGGCAGGTGGATCATCTGAGGTCAGGAGTTCAAGACCAGCCTGACCAACACAGTGAAGCCCTGTCTCTACTAAAAATATAAAAATTACCTGGGCATGGTGGTGCAGGCCTGTAATCCCAGCTATTGGGGAGGCTGAGGGAAGAGAATGGCTTGAACCTGGGAGGCAGAGGTTGCAGTGAGCTGAGATTGTGCCACTGCACTCTAGTCTTGGTGACAGGATGAGACTGTGTTTCAAAGAAAGGAAGAAGGAAGGAAGGAAAGGAAGGAAGGAAGGAAGGAAGGAAGGAAGGAAGGAAGGAAGGGAAGAAGCCGGGGGTGGTGGTTCATGTCTGTAATTCCAGCACTTTGGAAAGCCAAGGCGAGCAGATCACCTGAGGTCGGGAGTTCGAGACCAGCCTGGCCAACATGGTGAAACCCCGTCTCTACTAAAAATACAAAATTAGCTGAGCGTGGTGGCGCATGCCTGTAATCCCAGCTACTCAGGAGGCTGAGGCAGGAGAATCGCTTGAACCTGGGAGGCAGAGGTTGCAGTGAGCAGAGATCGCGCCACTGTACTCCAGCCTAGGTTACAGAGCAAGACTCTGTCGAAAGAAGAAAGAAGAAGGAAGGAAGGAAGGAGGGAGGGAAGGAAGGAAGGAAGGAAGGAAGGAAGGAAGGAAGGAAGGAAGGAGGGAAAGAAGGAAGGAAGGGGGAAATAAAAAGGTAAGAAATAAGGCTGTAGGTGATTCTCTTCCTCTCCAAAATTGCATGGAGTCTTGTGGGTGCTGGTCCATGTATCCATCTTTAAAAGTGGCTATTTCCTCAGCCTTCTTCAAACAGGGCAACTGGATAAGAGCTAGATATGAGGATGAATAGAATTTGGGGGCTAGAAGCAGAGCTGAGGCCTAGAGCAAAGAGGTAACGTGTACGAGTCTCACTGCCAGAGGACTCCGCCTGGCCCCAGTACCCCCTAAGCACTTGA
>NW_026657842.1:0-4539 GCF_009828535.3 Hylobates moloch | reverse complement strand
TAGAGGTGTTTGTAGTATTCTCTGATGGTAGATTGTATTTCTGTGGGATCGGTGGTGATATCCCCTGTATCATTTTTTATTGCATCTATTTGATTCTTCTCTCTTTTCTTCTTTATTAGTCTTGCTAGCAGTCTATCAATTTTGTTGAGGTTTTCAAAAAACCAGCTCCTGGATTCATTAATTTTTTGAAGGGTTTTTTGTGTCTCTATTTCCTTCAGTTCTGCTCTGATTTTAGTTATTTTTTGCCTTCTGCTAGCTTTTGAATGTGTTTGCTCTTGCTTTTCTAATTCTTTTAATTGTGATGTTAGGGTGTCAATTTTGGATCTTTCCCGCTTTCTCTTGTGGGCATTTAATGCTATAAATTTCCCTCTACACACTGCTTTGAATGTGTCCCAGAGATTCTGGTATGTTGTGTCTTTGTTCTCGTTGGTTTCAAAGAACATCTTTATTTCTGCCTTCATTTCGTTATGTACCCAGTATTAATTCAGGAGCAGGTTGTTCAGTTTCCATGTAGTTGAGCGGTTTTGAGTGAGTTTCTTGATCCTGAGTTCTAGTTTGATTGCACTGTGGTCTGAGAGACAGTTTGTTATAATTTCTGTTCTTTTACATTTGCTGAGGACAGCTTTACTTCCAATTATGTGGTCAATTTTGGAATAGGTGTGGTGTGGTGCTGAAAAAAATGTATATTCTGTTGATTTGGGGTGGAGAGTTCTGTAGATGTCTATTAGGTCTGCTTGGTGCAGAGCTGAGTTCAATTCCTGGATATCCTTGTTAGCTTTCTGTCTTGTTGATCTGTCTAATGTTGACAGTGGGGTGTTAAAATCTCCCATTATTATTGTGTGGGAGTTTAAGTCTCTTTGTAGGTCACTCAGGACTTGCTTTATGAATCTGGGTGCTCCTGTGTTGGGTGCATATATATTTAGGATAGTTAGCTCTTCTTGTTGAATTGATCCCTTTACCATTATGTAATGGCCTTCTTTGTCTCTTTTGACCTTTGTTGGTTTAAAGTCTGTTTTATCAGAGACTGCGATTGCAACCCCTGCCTTTTTTTGTTTTCCATTTGCTTGGTAGATCTTCCTCCATCCCTTTATTTTGAGTCTATGTGTGTCTCTGCACGTGAGATGGATTTTCTGAATACAGGACACTGATGGATCTTGAATCCTTATCCAATTTGCCAGTCTGTGTCTTTTAATTGGAGCATTTAGCCCATGTATATTTAAAGTTAATATTGTTATGTGTGAATTTGATCCTGTCATTATGATGTTAGCTGGTTGTTTTGCTCGTTAGTTGATGCAGTTTCTTCTTAGCCTCTATGGTCTTTACAATTTGGCATGTTTTTGCAGCGGCTGGTACCGCTTGTTCCTTTCCATGTTTAGTGCTTCTTTCAGGAGCTCTTTTAGGGCAGGCCTGGTGGTGACAAAATCACTCAGCATTTGCTTGTCTGTAAAGTATTTTATTTCTCCTTCACTTATGAAGCTTAGTTTGGCTGGATATGAAATTCTGGGTTGAAAATTCTTTTCTTTAAGAGTGTTGAATATAGGCCCCCACTCTCTTCTGGCTTGTAGAGTTTCTGCTGAGAGATCAGCTGTTAGTCTAGTGGGCCTCCCTTTGTGGGTAGCCCAACCTTTCTCTCTGGCCACCCTTAACATTTTTTCCTTTATTTCAACTTTGGTGAATCTGACAATTATGTGTCTTGGAGTTGCTCTTCTCGAGGTGTATCTTTGTGGTGTTCTCTGTATTTCCTGAATCTGAATGTTGGCCTGCCTTGCTAGATTGGGGAAGTTCTCCTGGATAATATCTTGCAGAGTGTTTTCCAACTTGGTTCCATTCTCCCCGTCACTTTCAGGTACACCAATCAGACGTAGGTTTGGTCTTTTCACATAGTCCCAAATTTCTTGGAGGCTTTGTTCGTTTCTTTTTATTCTTTTTTCTCTAAACTTCTCTTCTCGCTTCATTTCATTCATTTCATCTTCCATCGCTGATACCCTTTCTTCCAGTTGATCGCATCGGCTACCGAGGCTTCTGCAATCTTCACGTAATTCTCGAAACTTGGCTTTAAGCTCCATCAGCTCCTTTAAGCTCTTCTCTGCGTTGGTTATCTTAGTTATACATTCATCTATTTTTTTTTCAAATTTTTTAACCTCTTTGCCATTGGTTTGAATTTCCTCCCGTAGCTCAGAGTAGCTTGATTATCTGAAGACTTCTTCTCTCAACTCGTCAAAGTCATTCTCTGTCCAGCATTGTTCCGTTGCCGGTGAGGAACTGTGTTCCTTTGGAGGAGGAGAGGTGCTCTGCTTTTTAGAATTTCTAGTTTTTCTGCTCTGTTTTTTCCCCATCTTTGTGGTTTTATCTACTTTTGGTCTTTGATGATGGTGATGTACAGATGGGTTTTTGGTGTGGGTGTCCTTTCTGTTTGTTAGTTTTCCTTCTACCAGACAGGACCCTCAGCTGCAGGTCTGTTGGAGTTTGCTAGAGGTCCACTCCAGACCCTGTTTGGCTGGGTGTCAGCAGCGGTGGCTGCAGATCAGCGGATTTTCATGGACCGCAAATTCAGCTGTCTGATTGTTCCTCTGGAAGTTTTGTCTCAGAGGAGTATCTGGCCGAGTGAGGTGTCAGTCTGTCCCTACTGGGGGGTGCCTCCCAGTTAGGCTGCTCGGGGGTCAGGGACCCACTTTAGGAGGCAGTCTGCCCGTTCTCAGATCTCCAGCTACGTGCTGGGAGAACCACTACTCTCTTCAAAGCTGTCACACTGGGACTTTTGAGACTGCAGAGGTTACTGCTGTCTTTTTGTTTGTCTGTGCCCTGCCCCCAGAGGTGGAGCCTACAGAGGCAGGTAGGCCTCCTTGAGCTGTGGTGGGCTCCACCCAGTTGGAGCTTCCTGGCTGCTTTGTTTACCTAAGCAAGCCTGGGCAATGGTGGGCGCCCCTCCCCCAGCCTCGCTGCCGCCTTGCAGTTTGATCTCAGACTGCTGTGCTAGCAATGAGCGAGACTCCGTGGGCGTAGGACCCTCCGAGCCAGATGCGGGACACAATCTCCCGGTGTGCCATTTTCCAAGTCTGTTGGAAAAGTGCAGTATTAGGGTGGGAGTGACCTGATTTTCCAGGTGCTGTCTGTTACCCCTTTCTTTGACTAGGAAAGGGAACTCCCTGACCTCTTGCGCTTCCCGAGTGAGGCAATGCCTCGCCCTGCTTCAGCTCGCGCACGATGTGCTGCACCCACTGTCCTGCACCCACTGTTTGGCACTCCCTAGTGAGATGAACCTGGTACCTCAGATGGAAATGCAGAAATCACCCATCTTCTGCGTTGCTCACGCTGGGAGCTGTAGACTGGAGCTGTTCCTATTCGGCCATCTTGGCTCCCACCCCAGCCTTTGCTAATCTTAAGAATAAAAAAACCTGGGACGGTTGAGGTGGCTCATGCCTGTAATTCCAGCACTTCAGGAGGCCAAGGTGGGAAGATGGCTTGAGCCCAGGAGTTGAAGACCAGCCTGGGCAATATGGTGAGACCTTGTCTCTGCAAAAAATTTTTTAAAAAATGAGGCAGGAGGATTGCTTGAGCCAGGGAGGTCGAGGCTACAGTGAGCCATGACTGCACCATTGTACTCCTGCCTAGGCGATGGGAGTGAGATCCTGTCTCAAAACAAGAAAAATCCAATATGATTCCACTAATATGAGGTATCTGAGATAGTCCAATTCATGGAAGCAAATAGCAGAATAGTGGCTGCCTGCGGTTGGGGAAGGGGAGATGGGGAGTTATGAATCAAGGGCCATGAAGTCTCAGCCCTGCAGATCCAACAAGTCCCAGAGATCTACCTGTAGTCGACAACGCTGAATTCTGCATTTTAAAATTCATCCAGGCACGGTGGCTCACGCCTGTAATCCCAGCACTTTGAGAGGCCAAGGCAGGTGGATCATGAGGTCAGGGGTTTGCGATCAGCCTGGCCAAGATGGTGAGACTCCGTCTCTACTAAAAAATACAAAAATTAGCCAGGCATGGTGGTGCACACCTGTAATCCCAGCTACTGGGGAGACTGAGGCAGGATAATCACTTGAACCTGGGAGGCGGACGTTGCAGTGAGCTGAGATTGTGCCATTGCACTCTAGCCTGGATGACAAGAGCAAAACTCCACCTAAAAAAAAAAAAATGGCAAGAGGGTAGATCTCATATTTCCTGTTCTTACCATAATAAAGTAAATTTTAAAAATTCAAATGTAAGCTGTGGGCTAAGGGAGGGGCTGGCTGTGTTTCAGGGGTCTTTGAACTTGAGCAGGGTCAGCATGGCCTTGGGGACTTGGGAAAGCCTGGGTGCCCCCCTCCAAGGTGTCTCAGGCGGCAGGCTGGTGGCGAGCCCAGGAATCTGTATCCCTAACAAGCTCCAGGGACTCCACTTTGAGAAGCACTGCCCTGGGTCCGGGGTTGCCACTCTGACTGCCCGTGAGGGTCACTAGGGGACAGGGGCTGGAGCTTCTGGCCACATCCCACACCACTTAAACCAAATCAGCATAGTTACAACCTGGGCCTGTGTTTATAGTTCATTGCT